>NC_055992.1:16983148-17283716 GCF_018446385.1 Zingiber officinale
AACTCAACAATTCAGGGGGATACTCCAAATTAATTGGCACTTTCAAAATAATAACTTACCCGAATGAGTAATTAGGACTAGCTAAAATAGGGACAACAATTTAACTTGACAAATGTACTGGTGAAGTTTTAGATAATAGTAGGTTAGGGAAACTCTGTCTATGCATGTCTAGGAAGATATGACTTCGACCTAGTGCATTTGGCTTAGTGGAACTAACTGAAGCTACCTCTTACGAATCCTAACTAGTTAGACCAAGGTTTTGTACTAAGTTTAGTGGATGAGACTATTTAGAAAACCTTGAAGGCATGGTTATTTTAATGATGTCCAGGTGACTCACCATAGCCTAGAAGTTTATCCAAAGAATGTCGGTTTGTTGAACCCAAAGCTAAACATGAATCTAACACAAAGTTAAATCAAACCCTGAAATTAAACTTAACCCATCTCACAAAATTATAGGATTTCCTAATTGAAAACATAGATCGGGTGAGATGACTAAGGACCTAAAATAAAAAATTAAACTTAAATTAATCCTAAAATTCAAAAATTAAAATTAAACCTAAAATTAAAAAAAATAACTTAATCCTAAAATAAAAAATTAAACTTAACCTTAAATCAAAAATTAAACTTAAACTAAAATTAAACCTAAAATTAAAAATTAAACTTAAACCTAAAATTAGAAATTAAACTTAAAATTTAAAATTAAAATTAAACTTAAAACTTAAAATTAAAATTAAACTTAAATTTAAAATTAAACTAAAATTTAAATTAAACAAAAAAAACACTTACCGAAGGCGCCTCCAGGTCAACTGGAGGCGCCCTCGGAAGAGCGGGAAAAATCCTGCCCTAATCGACTGAAGGCGCCTTCGGCCGGCTGAAGGTGCCTTCTGAAGCACATAGAAGGCGCCTTCCATTAAGTTTGAAGGCACCTTCGAGCAAGATTTTTCTAGCGAACAAAGCGTTGCTCTGTTCGTAATTTTAAACGCAACAAGGCGCCTTCCAGCCACTTTCTCCTGCGATGCTTCCTCCTAAAACCTCAAAATGCCTCCTAGGTATACCTCAACTTAGTTTATCTCGTCAATACTTAGTTCATATGTGTTTTCTTTGTCAATTTGTGCTTATATACTCGTATAAAAAGTAACTTAGGTTGTCTTTTTTACAGCATACATATATTGCCTTAAAATCTAAGTTTCTGAGTAGGACTTTCTTTACCTAGTACTGTGCACCGATTATAGAGATTATTGATTATTATTAGTTAGATAGACTAGTTTACTGTAGTCATGCAATAAATCTAGACCTGTGTGCATATTTTTATAATAATCTAATTAAGATTGATGATCTGACCTACTCCACTAAAGTTGGAGGAAAGGACTTTCACTTTTCCCCCACCTTATTATATGATAGCTTAGAACTTAGGAGATCTACATCCACATTTTTGTGCTACCCTGGTAGAGATCTCCCATTTGGTGAGCCCTACTCTCATATTACATTAGATACTATCTATATATATTTTTGGGGGAAGGAGAGACTACCTACAGTGACTAACTTTAGGTCACTCTCTCTTAGGGTCCATGACTATATCCTATATCGAGTCCTGACTACCTACATTCTGTCGATTACATCTCGCGATGTTGCGATGATACAACCGTCTCATTCATTTTTTCTGTATGCACTATGCCAGCGCCTTGACATTGATATTGCATTACACATATTTCACAATGTCATTCATGCATCTAGTCTCATCACTAGGTGTCAGGTTCATATGCCCTATTGTCACATCTTGACATACATATTTTCGACCATAGGAGTATATATGACCCAGGGTACGTCTAGTTCCCTTAGTGCGTATGACTAGATTAGTCAGCGTCAGCTAGCTTTAGTGCATATAGACATCACTACTCAGGGGATTTTAGCTTGGAGAGCTTGGCCGTAGCCAGCTATACCAGTCGAGGCCGAGGATGATTTTCCAACCAAGGGAGAGGAGTGGCCAGCGTTTACGTCTGAGGAGCTCCTGGGACCTCCTCTGACTCCGACCCAACCCTCGACCTCATTCAGCCTCGACATCACTATCCGTCGAGGAACGACTCGCTCGACTCGCTCGACTTGAGGAGTCCTCCGTATAGCTTCGGCAGTCAGTCTCGGATGGATTCAGCACACTCCGAGGGGAGATGACCACCGGATTTACTTCTCTCCGAGATGACATGACCACCAGATTTGAGCAGATTCTTCAGACTCTATGAGCACCTGACCGACTCCTACCACTATCACCTACTAACGATGATTAGACCTGATCATGTTACATACACTATTATGCATTGTATATGTTTTTACTAACTATCTACAGTCAATTTTTTCCCTTCAGTTTATTTGTTAAATTAGGATTGTGTTTAATAAACTAGGATCACTATTTTCAAAATTATTTTTTAAATAATTTACAAATTCTAGGGTTAATTGTTTTTCTTATATTTTTCTCAAAATTCTCTTATTTTTAGAATTTTCAATTTTTGCCTTAGTCTAGATCAAATCCAAAAAAAGCATGTTCGTATAGATTTAGGACTTGAGCATCTCACCAACACATTAGGGCTACCATGTTTGTGTATTGCCAAAACTTAGAAAGGGGTGAGATGCATAGACAAATTGTCTGGACTTAAGATACTTATATCAGTGCATTAATATAAGTTTGGGCGTTAAATACCAAATTTATAATGATCAGGATAAGCAATCCAGTTTAGTCAAATACTAATTGGATAAAAAAACTTAACCTGACTAACCAAGTGAACATTACTATCTTCTGATAGTTAGTTAGTAGCTAACAGTTAGACAGTTAAGAATAATTTATAGTTGATTAGATTATTTTGAAATAATATCAGGTTCATGGGGAGGATTATTTTTTAAAATATTTATAAAAATTATCTTCAAATCACACTTATACTTTTTATAAATCCACCTTTGAAATATGTGTTAAAAAACTCTGTTATTTCTCAATTCATAGGTTTTGAAAAATAAATTTGACAACTATGTTAGTGCGGAAAGCATCCGACGATCAAACCTGTGTTTTGATTATGTCAAAGGGTATAAAGTTAAGTTGTTTTGTTATCTAAAATGCTTGAATGAGTTTGCAGGAAAGTCCTAAGTGTACTTAGACAAAAGTCCTAGCTGCGGTTAGGCAAGTGAAAAACTCTAGGGGGTGGTAACCCTAGGTTCTAGGGGGTGCTAACCCTAGGTGAAGAAAAGTCCTAGGTACGGTTAGCTAAAGGGAAAATCCTAGGGGGCAGTAACCCTAGGAGAAAAGTCTTGGTGGGTCAAGAGCTTCGTGCAAAATCCTTGGAGGTGGTAACCCTAGGTTAAAATCCTGGTGTCGCGAACCAGGTGGAAGATTGGACAGGTCGTGGAGTGGATGCCCAGCATGAAGACTGGAAACATCAGATGCTGAGCAAAGGTCCAGTCAGTCTGGAGGACCGAACTAGCAAAAGGTAACTTCTTCTGAGAGGAGTAGGTGAGGACGCGTTCCCCGGAAGAGGGAACAATAGGCATCGATTCGACCTAGGATTTTTCGGTTGGAAATCCGAAGTCAGAGTCAGATAGTCCGGTGACTCTTAGATATTCATATTTATGTTATTATTATGTGCTAGCTTTGTGTTGCAGGGTATGCTTGGTATTTTGGGATTAACATATCTTGCAAGGATAAAATAGCGTGATTTGCCTTGGATGAATAGTACCCGAGGCGCCCTCCATGGAGCTTGGAGGCACCTCGGGTGCAAGAGCTGGGGAGTGTGCACAGCAGAGCTGGAGGCGCCCTCCTGTAGTGCTGAGGTGCCTCGGACGGACTTAGAGGTGTCCTAAAGAGGATAAGCAACGGGCGAAGCGGAGCTTATTTGCGCTGCAAATCTGTCGGTGATGGAGGCGCCCTCAACGGCTTATATAAGCCCGTCTCGAGCAGAGGCTTAGAACAACACAGTTTTGGCAATCCTTCTTTAGTGCACTGCTAACGAGACTATCCGGCTGAGTTACAACAAGACCCTGATAACCCGAAGCTGCAAAATTTCATTTCCTTGTTGTCGGTATAGCTTTTTCAATACAGTTTTGTAATAATCTCTTGTAACCTTTTGCGCGATTATAGTTGTTGCCCAAAGTAAACGCTCAACGAGCGTGGGCCTTGAAGTAGGAGTCGCCACAGGCTCGGAACCAAGTAAATTCCTGTGTTTACTGGTGTCCTTCTGTGCATTGTTTCTTTATTATCCCGCTGCGTTATTCGATAAGTTTTAAACCAAAAGTGAAAATCACGAGCGCTATTCACCCCCCTCTAGCATTTTTCGATCCAACAATTGGTATCAAAGCGGGGTCGCTCTGAATTGGTACAACTACACCTTTCATTTTTTTCCCTCCAAAACTGTTTTCGAAAAATTCACTTTCATCTTTTCACCATTAGTTGGTATTAGCGAAATATCGCATTTTCAAAAATTTGTGATAATATTTTTTAATATTTTATTAATTATTTTTTAAAAAAAATTAAATTGCTATTTTTTTCTCTCCCACACTACTAATCCAAGACCAAGTCTTGGGATATTTGGTTTTTTTTTCTTTTTGTATGCGAGAGTTTTCTCCTAAATGGCCCATCAAAAAGACTACAGCACAGATCACCCACTGCTCTTCTCCGGAGAAGATTTCGAATACTGGAAAGATCAGATGGAGCACCAACTAAAAATCCAACAGGAGATATGGACCACAGTTCAGATCGGATTTATTTTCCCCACTGAAGAAGGTGTACCCATCACCTGTGACAAGTGGAATGCACAAACAAGAAGAAAATTCGAGGCAAATACAAAAGCAACATGGATGCAGATTAACAAATTCAGAGCTTGATCGAGTTGGAAAGTTCAACAATGCTAAGGAGCTTTGGGAGAAATTGCTCAAGCTTCATGAGATTCCTTCAGAGTTAGAAGATCAAGTCAAACTAGAGTTCGAATTTGAGTACGAATCTCCAGAGTCAACCTTTGAACCAGACTCAGAAGAATCGGATCAGACCGATTTTATAGCACTGATGGCCAAAAAAGAGATAGTTGAATCTGAATCCAAATTTGAGATGACAACAATCGAGGGGGAGAATCCTATCATGGATATAAAAGGTAATATTGTAAATTCAAATAATAAATTTCATATAACCTGTTTTAAGTGTAGGGAGAGAGGGCACTATAGAAACAAGTGCCCTACTCATAAGATTCGACCGACACAATTGGAGGAGAAGGAGAAGTTGATCCGGAAAGGGAAGAAACACATTGAATGCTCCAAGTGCAAACAAATGAGTCACTGCAAAAGAAAATGTCCAGAAAGAAGGCCAAAGAATCTAGGGGGAGAAATTAAGGTAAGTAAATTTACATTACATGAAAATCCAATTTTTACAACACATGTATGTACCTTAGCTAATCCTACTTGCTCTAGTATAGATTTCTCTTCAAAATTAGATATGCATGATAATAATGTAGTGAATAAAGTTGATTCAAATAAGAATAACTCAAAATTATTCAATAAAAATAAGAATTTAACTCTTAGAAAATTAGGAATACAAAACAATATTTTAAAAGATAAAATTGATAATTTAGAAAAGGGTGAGATGGACTTGACAAAATTTAGATTATTCAATTCAACTTATTTAATTTAAATCAATTCATCTTAATCAAATTAATTAATTCAATTAAGTCAACCTGATTAATTTCAAAAACATTATTTTTAAAATTAAAATTTCAAAATCATAATTAATAAAATTATTTGATTATTAATCTTTAAATTAAAATTAAGTTTCAAATTATTAATTATTAAATTTCCATTTTCAAAATCTTAATTATTCCTTAATAATAATTAATTTTTAAATCATATTTAATCTAAATGACAATTAATTTTCAAATCATATTCAATTTTCAAAATCTAAATCTTAATTAATTTCAAAATCGTATTGGAATTCAAAAATCCTAGTCATTTAATTATTAGATTTTCAAAATCTTAATTATTTCTAAATGATAATTTATTTTCAAATTATAGTTAATTTCAAAGTTTTACTTAATTTCATAAATATTTTTTAAATTATTTTCCAAAAATTGATAATTTCTTTCAAATCATTATAATTATCATAATTAATTTCAAAAAGTTAATTGCTTTCAAGTGATTTACATTTCAAAATCTAAATCATAATTAATTTTCAAATCATATATGCAAGATTATAATTTCAAACTTAATTTTTAATACATTTTCAAAATCATCAAAAATTTTAAATGTTTACTTATTTGAAATTCAAACTTACTGAAAACTCAAAAACTTATATTTTAAATCTCAATTTCAATATTTTTTTAAATAAAGTTAATTTCGTCTTACACTCACTTATAAGCTGAACATACTTGATAACTTAGAATGGGTGAGATGAAAAATTAGGAAAATAGATAATATTTTTTTATTTTTATGCTTGGACTCTAGGACACAAAAATTTATTTTGGCATTAATCAAGGGGGAGTGAAAGAAAGGTGAAGGCATTTTTTTTAAAAAAAAGTTTTTATAGGTTATTAAATAAACCTTATTTGAAAATGCAAGTTCAAATACTTTTGAAAAAGTTTTAAGTTTATAAAATACTTAATTAAGATTTTTATCTACTTTTTTAAAGGCTAAGTATTTTTCAAAGCTAAGTACTTATCTATGCTTTTATGAAAAACCCTCTTTAAGCTAAGTACTTAACTAAAGCTTTTATCAAAATTCTTTTAACCAAGTACTTAACTAAGTTTCTTTTGAAAATCCTTTTAATATAAGTACCAAATTTATCAAAGTCTTTTTAAAAACTAAGTTTTTCTTTAACAAAATTGTCTTATTTTTTTTCTAAGTGAAAGTGGGCTTAGCTAAAGTTATACAAATTGATACTGTTTAAGCTAAGTTTTTTAACTGAGGACTTTTTCACTAAGTTTTTTTTCTTTACAATTTCTAAGTCCTTCACTATGTAAATCCTTGACAATGTTTAGGGAAGCTACCCTTCAGGGGGAGCTTAAGGTTAAACAGGGTAATATTTTTAGTTATTAAAACAACCTTCTCCCTATTTGTTTTCTTTTTGATTTATGTCAAAGGGGGAGAGAAAAGTCATAGTTAAGCAAATTAATTTCATTTTTAAATTTCTTTATTTATTGCTTGTTATATTCTTACTTAACTTTGAACTGTGTTGCCATAATCAAAAAGGGGGAGATTGTTGGTGCGGGAAGCATCCGACGATCGAACCTGTATTTTGATTATGTCAAAGGGTTCAAAGTTAAGTTGTTTTATTATCTAAAATGCTTGAATGAGTTTGCAGGAAAGTTCTAAGTGTACTTAGGCAAAACTCCTAGCTACAATTAGGCAGGTGGAAAACCCTAGGGGGTGGTAACCCTAGGTTCTAAGGGTTGGTAACCCTAGGTGAAGAAAAGTCCTAGCTGCGGGTAGGCAAAGGGAAAACCCTAGGGGGCAGTAACCCTAAGTCCTAGGGGGTGGTAACCCTAGGTTGAAAGTCTTGGTGGGTCGAGAGCTTAGGGCAAAATCCTAGGGGGTGGTAACCCTAGGTTGAAATCCTGGTGTCGCGAACCAGGTGGAAGACTGGACGGGTCGTGGAGCGGACGTTCAGCATGAAGATCGGAAGCATCGGACGCTGAAAAAAAGTCTAGTCGGTTTGGAGGACCGAACTGGCAAAAGGTAACTTCTCCTGAGAGGAGTAGGTGAGGGCGCGTTCCCCGGAAGAGGGAACAATAGACGTTGATTCGACCTAGGGTTTTCCGATAGAAAATTCGAAGTCAGAACCGGACAGTCCAGTGACTGTCAGATATTCATATTTATGTTATTATTATGTGCTAACTTTGTGTTGCAGGGTATGCTTGGTATTTTGATACTAACATATCTTACAGGGATAAAATAACATGATTTGCCTCAGATGAACAGTACCCGAGGTGCCCTCCATGGAGCTTGGAGGCGCCTCGGGTGCAAGAGCTGGGGAGTGCACGCAGCAGAGTTGGAGGTGCCCTCCTGGAGTGCTGAGGCACCTCGGACGGACTTGGAGGTGCCCTCAAGGGCATCGGAGGTGCCCTAAAGAGGATAAGCAGCAGGCGAAGCAGAGCTTATCCGCGCTGCGAATCTACTGGTGATAGAGGCGCCCTCAAGGACCTTGAAGGCGCCCTCAACGGCTTATATAAGCCTGTCTCGAGCAGAGGCTTAGAACAACACAGTTTTGGCAATTCTTCTTCAGCGCATTGCTAACGAGACGATCTGGCTGAGCTACAACAAGACCCCGACAACTCGAAGCTGTGAAGTTTCAATTCCTTATTGTCGGTATAACTTTTTCAGTACAGTTTTGTAATAATCTCTTTAACCTTTTGCACGATTATAGTTGTTGCCCAAAGTAAACGCTCAACGAGCATGAGCCTTGGAGTAGGAGTCACCACAGGCTCCGAACCAAGTAAATCCCTGTGTTTGCTGGTGTCCTTCTGTGCATTGTTTCTTTATTATTCTACTGCGTTATTCGATAAGTTTTAAATCGAAAATGAAAGCCACGAGCGTTATCAAACGTACCATGTAAATCCCTGTGTTTGCTGGTGTCCTTCTGTGCCAAGTAAATCCCTGTGTTTGCTGGTGTCCTTCTGTGCTCTCTTCTTAATCAAACGTACCTGCTTGCCCTTGGCCGATAAACTACCCTGCTGTACAAATAATATGATTGGTGTTCTTCAATCACTCTATAATTAAATATCAACCTATCATTCAATACAAGCTACTAGTTGTGTTTGCTTCATCCGCCTGTCTATAGCCCAAGGAATTATGGTGGAAGCCAACTTAGACAGATCATCTGCTATTTAATTTTCTAATCAAGGAACTTTCTAAATAATTACCTCCTAGAACTCGACCCTAAGTTTCTCAAAGGCTTCTACATAGAGCTTGATTCATTCATTATTGATCTCAAAGTTTTCTGATAATTGTTGCACAACCAATTGAGAATCTGAGTATATTAGAACTCGAGAAACCCCCACATGTTTGGCAGCCTACAGGTCTGCTATCAATGCTTCATATTCTATTTCATTATTAGTAGTTCAATAATTCAGCTAAACAGATAACTGCGTCCTATCCTCCCTAGGTGATATTATAAGAATGTCTATACCACTACCTTGTCAAGTGGAGGACTCATCCACATATATTTTCCAAGTCCCCTCAGGCTCTGGATTTTGTACCTTTATTATGAAATTGGCTAAGGTTTGAGCTTTGATGGCCACCCAAGGTTGATACTAAATATTGTACTCACTGAGCTCAGTGGTTCACTTGATCAATCTTCCAGAAGCTTCTGGGTTGACAAGTACCCGACCCAAAGTGCTATTAGTGAGTACTATGATCGGGTGAGAGAGGAAATAAGGATGTAACCTTTGGGCGGCTAAAACCAATACATACACTAACTTCTCGAGTGTGGTATAACGACACTTGACTCCTTTCATTAAATGGCTTTAAAAGTACACATGCTGTTATTTCTTTCCCTGTTGCCTCACCAATACTAACCCGACTGCGTGGTCATTAGCTGACAGATACACCCGTAAAGTTTCTCCCACTATTGGCTTAGCAAGTATAGGTAAGGCGGACAAGTACTCCTTTAACTCCTCAAAAGCTTTACCACAGTCAACATCCCATTGAAATTCGGTCGCTCGGCGGGGTATCTTGAAAAAAGATAAACTTTGATCGGCAGACCGGGGGATGAAGTGAGAAAGGGCAATAATCAGGCTTGTCAGCCTTTGTGCCTCCTTCAGATTACATGGAGGAGCCATGTCTTGAAGCATTCGCACCTTGCTTAGATTGACTTCAATCCCATGTTTAGTTACAATATATCCTAGGAATTTCTCGCTTTTGGCTCCAAACAGGAACTTATTGGGATTAAGCTTTAATCTGTATTACCTTAAAGTATGGCAGGTTTCTGTTGGTGTGGGAAGCATCCGACGATCGAACTCGTATTTTGATAATGGCAAAGGATTCAAAGTTAAGATGTTTAGTGATCTAACAAATCTGTTAAGCGTTTCAGTAAAAGACCTAACTGTGGTTAGGTAAGGTAAAAACCCTAGGGGGCGGTAACCCTAGGTCATAGGGGGTGGTAACCCTATACGGAAACTTTTGGCAGGTCGAAGGCTTCAGGCAAAAGTCCTAGGGGGTGGTAACCCTAGGTGGAAAGTCCTGGTGTCGCGAACTAGGTGAAAGACTAGACTAGCCGGGAAGCGGATGTTCAGCAGAAAGTCCGGAAGCTTCGAGTACTAAGCAAAAGTCCAGTCGATCTGGAGGATCGTACTGGCAGCAGGTAAATCTCTTGAGTGGAGTAGGTGAGGACGCGTTCCCCGCAGAGGGAACAGTAGGCGTCGGGTCGACCTAGGGTTTCCGGTTGGAAACCCGAAGTCAGACTCGGACAGTCTGGAGACTGTCAAACTTTCACTTTTATACTATCACTTATGTGCTATGAGCTAACTTTGTGCTGCAGGGTATTTTTGTATTTAATATATCTTGCAAGGACCAAAGTACAAAATTGGCCTCGGATGAACAGTACCGAGGCGCCTCCATGGAGCTTGGAGGTGCCTCGGGTGCAAAACCTAAGCTGGCTACGAAGCAAGCTTGGAGGCACCTTGAAGGAAGCCAAGGCGCCTTGGACAGCTTGGTGAAGGCGCCTTGGAGAGGATGAAAGCGCCTTGAACCTGATAAGGTTCGACTAGTTCAACCCTTATCTCCGCAGCTGACTCGGCTCATTCAAGGCGCCTTGGTGAACAGTGGAAGGCACCTTGAACACCCTTTATAAGGGATCTCGACCAGCAGATCATTACAAGAATTCCAAGCGATCCCTATACGCGATTAGCTGCTAACGAAAGGTTCCCGAAGTGCTGCGACTACTTTCCGACGACCCTGAGCTCCAGAATTCATATTCTCTAAGTGTTGTCGGTATTTTTAATTACTGTTTTAATTTGTACGTAGATTGTAATAATTCTCGTGCTTATAGTTGTTGCCCACAGAAAGCGATCAAGGATCGTGGGCCTTCGAGTAGGAGTCGTCACAGGCTCCGAACGAAGTAAATCCACTGTGTTCATCTGCTTGTTCTTTAATTCCGCTGCGTTTATTTTTACTCGTACGAATTCGAAAATTGTGAAAGCTGCGAGTGCTATTCACCCTCCTCTAGCGCTTCTCGATCCAACAATTGGTATCAGAGTGGGGTCGCGTTGATTTGGTGCAACCACTAATCACGCAATTTTTTTTCGCGGTGTTTTAAATTTTTTAGAGTCAACTGAAATTAGTATTATTACTATATTCCAATTTTTTTTTCGTTCGTATCGATCTCACTCAAAGTTGGTGCAACACCACTCGAGTTAGTTCTTTTTCAATTCTTTACTCCCGCACTACTAATCCAAGACTTAGTCTTGGGACGTATTTCTTTACTTTTCTTTTGCTTATTATCTCGATAGCCCAACAAGAGGGTTTCAGCACCGTCTGTCCCCTGCTCTTCTCCGGAGAAGATTTCGAGTACTGGAAGGGATGGATGGAGACATTTCTAAAGATCCAGTTCAAAATGTGGATAATCATTCGAACTGGATTTCAACTACCGACTGACACTGATGGCAAACCTCCCTCATCAAGAAAGTGGAAGCCAACGCCAGAGCTACCTGCACCCTCCAGTGTGGATTGACCAAAGAGGAGCTCAACAGAGTTGGTCTATTCTCATCAGCAAAGGAGCTTTGGGAAAAGCTGATTGAACTTCACGAGGGAACCTCCTACACAAAGGCGAGTAAACGTGATTTACTACTTAATAAATTATATAATCTGAAAATGCAGGAAGGTGAGATGGCGAGTTCCCTACACGCAAGAATTCAAGACATCCTCAACTCTCTCCACGGAATCGGCCAAAAGATAGAGAATCGGGACGTCATAAGGTACGCATTAAACTCATTTCCGAGGAGCACATTGTGGGCATCAATGGTAGATGCTTACAAAGTCTTCAAGGATTTATCTTCAATAAAGTTAGATGAATTATTCTATGAGTTTGAATTACATGAGCAGACTAATGCACAACCGACCGAGAAGGGGGTTGCTTTGATTGCAGGTGCTAGTCAAACACGCGAACCGAGAGCACGACGAAGAACTGAACCTGAATCGGAAGAAGATCCCGACTCGGACGATGAAGACGACGAACTAACAACCGAGCTCGTGAACCTCGTAAAGAAGCTCTACAAGAAGAAGAAGGGCTTTAACAAGAAAGATCTAAAGAAGGTGGTACAAACCAAGGAGGTTCAACCAAGTTCGAAAGGTAAGTTCGAAGTTATCTACTACGGGTGCAACCAGAAGGGGCATATCAAGGCCAATTGCCCAAATCAAAAGGAAGCTAAGAAGCAGAGAAGGAAGAAGGCCCTGAAGGCGATGTGGGACGAATCTTCTTCGGAAGACGACGACGACAAACTTGATCAGACAAGCCTACTTGCTCTGATGGCCAGGGACCAGATTGACGGATCCGAGAGCGAGAGTGAGTCGAAGGTCGAGTCCGAGCGAAGCCACTGATCCGTATCTGATTCCGAAGGGCCAGATCCCGCTGTAAGTATCCCTCGTCTAAATAATCTAGTCAATTATTTGTTGCGCAAACTAGCGAAGTCGAACCTTAAGGTCAAGTCACTTCTAAAGGAAATAGTAGTCATTAAAGAAGTGACTAACTCTAAATCATTACCTGACCAAGTTCAGACTGGAAATTCAACTCAAGTTCAAAAACTTGAGGAAGAAAACTCTGGTCTGAAAAATCAAGTCAAGAATTTAAAAAATACTTTAGAACGGTTTTCTTTAGGTTCCAAGAATCTTGACTTAATTCTTGGGACACAAAGAGCCGTTTATAATAGAACTGGGCTAGGATACAAAACCAAAAAGAAATATAAATCTTATTTATCCTTAATAAACAAACCAAATAGTAAGGTAATCCAAACATGGGTCCCCAAGTCTAAATTGGTCAATCAAGTTGGACTTGGTCAATACTGGGTCCCAAAAGATCAAATACACTACCTCGATAGGCCATATCGAGGCTATGATCCAGGGGGAGTTAACAGAAAAACCATTAAAATTAAAATTTAAAATTCAAAGTCAAATTCAAAATCAAATTAAAAATTCAAAATTAAATTAAAAATTAAATTAAAATTCAAAACTAAATTAAAAATTCAAAAGTCAAAATCAAATTAAAATTTCGAAATTAAATTAAAAATTAAATTAAAATTCAAAACTAAATTAAAAATTTAAAATTCGAAATCAAATTAAAATTCAAAATTAAATTAAAATTCAAAACTAAATTCAAAATTCAAAATTAAATTAAAAAATTGAAATTAAATTTAAATTCAAAATTCAAAATCAAATTAAAATTCAAGATTAAATTAAAAATTTGAAATTAAATCAAAATTCAAAAACTCAATCAAATAAAAAATTTAGAAGGAGGATCCAGAATAGCTGGCACCCCTAACTAAACTACCCGATTGGGTAACCGAACTTAATCTACCCGAAATGGGTAAACAAGAGTAGACTACCCGGCAGGGTAATTAAGGTTAGAAAAAATGGGCTAGGTTTAACTTGACCCACGATATTGGTAAAGTTTTTGGATGATAGTACGTTAGAGAAGCTTGGGCATCACATGTCTAGGAAGATATGGCTTCGACCTGGTGCATTTGGCCAAGTGGAACTGACCGAAGCTACCCTTAAATGGATCCTAACCAGTTAGACCAAGGTTTAGTTTAAGTTCAATGGGTAGGACTATTTGAAAAACCTCGAAGGCATGGTTACTTTAATGAGTTCCTTGTGACTCACCATAGCCCAGAAGTTTATCCAAAGAATGCCTACTTATTGAACCCAAAGCTAAACCTGAATCTAACACAAAGTTAAACCAGACCCTAAAATTCAACCATAATTTATCTCACAACAATTATAGGATACCCTGATTGAAAATTTAGATCAGGTGAGATGACTAAGGAATAAAAATTAATTCAAATTAAATTGGAATAAACATTAATTCAAATTAAATTTGGAATACAAAAATTACTTTCAAAATTAATTAACTTAAATTATTGTCAAAATTAATTAACTTAAAATTATTTTTCAAAATTAATTAGCTTAAACTTATTTTCAAAATTAATTAACTTTAAATTATTTTTCAAAATTAATTAACTTAAATTATTTTCAAATTTAATTAACTTAAAATTATTTTTTAAAATTAATTAACTTAAAATTATTTTTCAAAATTAATTAACTTAAAATTATTCTCAAAATTAATTAACTTAAAATTATTTTCAAAATTAATAAAAATAAAAATATATAAAAATGGGAGGACACATGGCACCTCATGGAGGCGCCTCCCACACGAAAAGGCGCCCCCAAGCGTGGCGGGAAAATTCCCGCCGGATCGTCTTAAGGCGCCTCGGATCAATTCGAGGCGCCTCCAAAAATTTACTTAAGGCACCTTAATTTGCTTAAGGCGCCTTCAATCCCTGACTTCAGAAAATGAACAGAACGCTTTCTGTTCACTTTCTGCCGACGCTAAGCACGACTTCCGCGTGCGATTTCTATCAACCAAGGCGCCTTCAACCCGTTGTTCTTCCCTCAACACCTAGCAATGCCTCCTAAGTATAATCTCAATCCTTCCCGATCAAGTTTTACACAATATTTGTGCTTGTTTTGCCAATTTTTGTGTAAAATGCTTAAAAATAGGAAGCGTCGTCACGTTGATCCTACTCCAACTAGACTTCCATCAGCAGATATCAGATTCCCTACTGTACATCTTAGGGATACCTTTGCTAGTTACACGTTTGATCCTATCAAACCTAGATACGTTAATAGGTCCTTTTTTACCCAATTTTGCCAGCCATCTATCCAGATGATAGAGCACTATCAACTGGACCAACTGGTTTACTGCACTAATACAGAAATCAGGAATTATGTGCACAGTTCTATCACAACCTTGAGAGGATTGATGATAGTACGTACTCCACCAGAGTTGCTGGTACTGACATTGAACTTACTCCCACCTTATTATGCACCACCCTAGGACTTAGAGCTTCAGAGTCTACTTTCCTATGCTACCCCAGTAGGGAACTGTCATTTGGCGATCCCTACTCCCATATCACGTTAGATACTATCTATACGTATTTCTTCGGGGAAGAGAGACCTTTTGGCCTGACTGAGTTCAGGTTAGTCTCTCTTCGGGTTCAGGACTATGTGATGTATAGGGTCCTGACAACATGTATTTTGCCGATCTCATCTCGGGATGTCCCGAAGATGCGGTCTTCATACTCATTTTTCTTGTACGCCTTGTGTCATCAATTAGATATCGATATAGCCTTGCATATGTTCCAGAACATCATTTGTGCATCTGGGACAGTCACTTCCAGGATAGTACACATGCCCTATTGTCATATTTTGACACGCTTCTTTTCGACCATAGAGGGCATAGATGTGACCAGAGGGACAGTCATCCCTCTAACCATATATGACGAGCTAGGGTCCCGCAGTTGTAGACTAGCCAATGCTGATATCACCGCTGATGGAGTTCTAGCCTGGACAGGACGACCACAGCCAGCCGCTGCCCCTATCGCTCCAGAGGCCGAGGATATACCAGGCGAGGGAGAGGAGTGGGCTGACTTCTTAGCTGAGAATCTTTTCATGGATCCTTCCCCGTCTGCCGGGCCATCCACCTCAGCCGGACCTTCAACCTCTGCACCACTCTCCATCGAGGACAGACTTGCTCGACTCGAGGTCGAGTCCATCCAGACACGACGGATAGTTCTCTCCCTTCGATCCGAGATGGCTATCGTATTTACCTCCCTCCGAGACGAGATACGATGTCTAGGTCAGCCAGCACCCGAGCAGCCCCATGCACCACCTCCCACTGATGACCCGCCAGCTGATGCTCCTCGAGTAGATGATCCTACTCTTTGATATGACACTTTTATGCATTGTACTATGGACTGTTGACTATGGAAACTTACATTTCACTATCTATTTGTTTTGTTAGATCTTCTGGAAGTGATATCTACTTATTTGCATGCTTGCTAGTCAACAATTTACTTAGTTTCAAATAATCTGGGTCTACTTATTTTTAATAACTTTAGGAAAATATTTATTTATTAGATTTTTCAAAAGTTGGACTTAGCCTAGGCTTTCCCCCTAGATATCATGTTCCCCTAGACTTAAGCCAGAGCATCTCACAAACACTTAGGTATACCTTGCTTGTGTTTGTAAAACATAGAAAGGCATGAGATGCATAGGGTATAACATGGACTCAAGAATGCTTATTTCTGTGCATCAATATGAGTCTGAGCGTTAAATACTTTATTTACAGTAATCCAGTCAAGTCTTCTAGTCTTAGTCAAATCTAACTGGACTAAATGACTTAACTCGACTAACCAAGTGAAAGCTGTTGTCCTCTAGGCAATCAGCAAGTAGCTACAGGTTAGACAGTTGGTGAAGGAAATGGATCTATTAAGGTTAAACATGCTTGTACTTTAGGCTCTGATACCTGACCATATCATATTCGATAATTTAAAATTTCTTTAATTTGACTCATGCTTGGACTTAAGGATCAACTGAATAATTAACCTAAATTTCTAAGCTACTCCCTCCTTGTTCTAAATATTCCCAAGTTCTTAATTTTACCCCTATTTTCAAAATCAAGTGTTGTGTTATTCAAGTTAAGCTAAGTTTTTTTTTTTGTCTTAAAACTTAAGTTATATTTTCGAAACTCAATGTTTGCAAAAGACCTAGCAACTTTCATTGTTTTTAAAAAAAACTTCTACTAAACATATTTTTAAGCTAAGGTTTCTCACTGAATCATTCGTTCCTTAAAAATATTAAAAAGCATATTTTTGCAAACTTTAAAAATTTTTGCTAAGCAAAAGTAGCTTTCAAAACTTTCTGCGTTTAAGTACTTGGTTTTTCAACAAAATGAGTTCAAGATTTTTTTCCTAAGTCTTTCACTTAGCTAAACAATTGAAATTCTCATAAAATGCTAAGTGTTTTTGAAATTCTCTCTCTCTCTTTAGAAATCTATTGGCTATTTAATTCTCTATCTTTCTAACAAACAATTATTTTTTTTTGGAAAATCATTGACTATTCTACCAAAGCTAAGTATCCCATTACTTATTTTTGATATATGGCAAAGGGGAAGAGTAGTCAATTCAAAAGTAGCCAATTCAAAATTAGTCGCAAAATATTATTTAAAGGGGGAGTAATACTTAAGGGGGAGCTTTACAAGATCATTTTTGCTCGCCTTAAAAATTTCTTTATTTATGTTTGCTTTACTTGCATATCTGTTTACTTAACTTTGAATTTGAGTTGTCATAATCAAAAAGGGGGAGATTGTTGGTGCGGAAAGCATCCGACGATCGAACTCGTATTTTGATAATGGCAAAGGATTCAAAGTTAAGATGTTTAGTGATCTAACAAATCTGTTAAGCGTTTCAGTAAAAGAGACCTAACTGTGGTTAGACAAGGTAAAACCCTAGGGAGCGGTAACCCTAGGTCATAGGGGGTGGTAACCCTATGCGGAAAGTCTTGGCAGGTCGAAGGCTTCAGGCAAAAGTCCTAGGGGGTGGTAACCCTAGGTGGAAAGTCCTGGTGTCGCGAACCAGGTGAAAGACTGGACTAGCCGGGAAGCGGATGTCCAGCAGAAAGTCCGGAAGCTTCGAGTGTTGAGTAAAAGTCCAGTCGATCTGGAGGATCGTACTAGCAGCAGGTAAATCTCCTGAGTGGAGTAGGTGAGGATGCGTTCCCCGCAGAGGGAACAGTAGGCGTCGGATCGACCTAGGGTTTTCGGTTGGAAACCCGAAGTCATACTTGGACAGTCCGGAGACTGTCAAACTTTCACTTTTATACTATCACTTATGTGTTATGAGCTAACTTTGTGCTGCAGGGTATTTTTGTGTTTAACATATCTTGCAGGGACCAAAGTGCAAAATTGGCCTCAGGTGCAAAACCTGAGCTGGCTGCGAAGCAAGCTTGGAGGCACCTTGAAGGAAGCCAAGGCGCCTTGGACAGCTTGATGAAGGCGCCTTGGAGAGGATGAAGGCACCTTGAACCTGATAAGGTTCGACCAGTTCAGCCCTTATCTCCGCGACTGACTCTGCTCATTCAAGGCGCCTTGGTGAACAGTGGAAGGCGCCTTGAACACCCTTTATAAGGGATCTCGACCAGCATCTCATTACAAGAATTCCAAGCGATCCCTATACGCGATTAGCTGCTAACGAAAGGTTTCCGAAGTGCTGCGACTACTTTCCGACGACCCTGAGCTCCAGAATTCATATTCTCTAAGTGTTGTCGGTATTTTTAATTACTGTTTTAATTTGTACGTAGATTGTAATAATTCTCGTGCTTATAGTTGTTGCCCACGGAAAGCGATCAAGGATCGCGGGCCTTCGAGTAGGAGTCGTCACAGGCTCCGAACGAAGTAAATCCACTGTGTTCATCTGCTTATTCTTTAATTCCGCTGCGTTTATTTTTACTCGTATGAATTCGAAAATTGTGAAAGCCGCGAGCGCTATTCCCCCCCCCCCCCCCCCCTCTAGCGCTTCTCGATCCAACAGTTTCCTCCATGTCAGCACACAAATCGACCGCTCTGAGGGACTTGATAAGGATGACATCTACATACACCTCCATATTATGCCCAATCTGCTTCTTGAACACTTTGTTCATGAGTTATTGATAGGTAGCTCCTGCATTCTTTAGTCCAAATGAAAAAATATTATAACAATAAGTGCTCTCAGTTGTTATAAAACTGACCTTCTCTTGATCCTTCTTGGTGAGCAGGACTTGATGATATCCTTGATATGCGTCCAGCATATAGATAAATTCATATCTAGAGGTGGAGTCCACCACTTGGTCGATGCGAGATAGTGGATAATAATCTTTTGAACATGCCTTGTTAAGATCTCTAAATTCGATGTAGACCCTCCATTTATTTCCTAGCTTAGACACTAGGACAATATTAGCCAGCTAACTCGGGAATTGGACTTCCTGAATGTTCCCTGCTCCCAGTAATTTGTCCACCTTTTCTTTGATAATCTTATTCTGATTGGCCCCAAAGTCTCGCTTTCTCTTCTTGACGGGCAGAGCGTCGGGATAAACATGAAGCACATGCTCCATGATCATAGGTGATACTTCGATTACTTCCTTAGGCATTCAGGTAAAAATATCATTGTTGCATGTAAGATAGTCAACTAGCTCTCTTTTGAGTCTTGAGGGAGGTCGACCGCAACTTGTGTAACAACTTTTGGCCAACCTGGTTGAATCTGAGTCTTCTCCTTTTCTTCGTAGACCAAGGTTGGTGGTGCCTCTCGGACAATATTAACCTCTATTGGTTGTATCTTTTATGTAGAGTTGGCCACAATTTTTATTATATCAATATAGCACTTGCGTATAGCCAATTGATCTCCTCTAACTTCCCCAACTTAATTATCCGTAGGGAACCTCATCTTCTGGCAAAAGGTAGAGACTACTTCCTAAAACTCATTCAGGGTCGAGCAACCCAAAATGATATTGATGCGGTGATAAAAGGGGGCCCACCAAGTGCAGGTCAAAGGTGGGGATAACAGCCAGCTTAAAGGTCAAAGTCAAGGCGTTCAATGCCAGAAAACCAACAAGCTCGCCAAAGATGGGTCGAGCAGAGGTCTACTGTAGTTATCGATCGAGCATGAAGTGTCCGATCGACAAATAGCTGGTCCTAGTAGAACACCCATACATCCAAGAGCAATACGGTAAGAACATCAGATGCTCATTAGTGATCAAAGGAATGTTAAGATGATCGGAGCACTTGTCCGATCTGGTGGAAATCATCTACGTAACCAAGTTACTACATGGAAAGCAGCAGAGGTCGATCGGGCGGGGATCCCCGGCTGAGCGGCTCCCTCGCTCAGCTAAACAGTGGGACCCCACTCATATCTCTGGATATACCTTTGGGAGATAATGTCGTCGACAATGAAGCATGGTCAACAAGCGGATCGTACAACGAAAGTTTCTACTATCTCATCAGGGATTTGCATACCCTATTAAGGTATAGTGTCAGAGATACTTTCCTGACAAATCCTTTCATAGGATGGTTAGGGAAGCATGCCTGCACCTTGAGGCACGTGCATGTTGCCTGCTGAGGTGCTATATAAAGGGGGGGGTCATGCACCGTCAGAGGTACATGTTATTCACTATTCACGCCTGTGCTTACTATTGCTCCACTTCCTTTCATTTTTCCGGTGACTGACTTGAGCATCGGAGGACCAACGCCGGAGACTCCTTCCCTGGTCCGACACTGACGTTTCTTGTATTGTAGAGCGAAGCGAGGTATACACGCGGTCAACCCAGAAGCCACATCCCCAACCATCCTTCTTCACGATTTTCAAAAAGGACCATATTGGCATCATTTGTGGGAACATAGCTTGCATCTGAGACATGGAGATGGAGGATGCTGGATGAATTACGATGGTGATGTTAACAAAGGAGGAATTAGATATGCTGATATAATCCTGAGCAGTAAAAATGGTAGAGCAACAACAGTAGTAGGCGTTGGTCGAGCGGTAGGTACAGGAGCCCACGACATCAGCAGCGGGGCAGCAGGTTGGATATAGAGATCGAGCGGAGTATGTATCCATTCGGGGGTAGAATAAGAAGTTGACATTTATGGGGACGTGTCCAATGCACCGATCACCTTTCATTGTGCACTGTTGTAGACTCCATCAGAGGAGCAGTGCCGAACGGACAGGGAACTAGGATCCTCATCGGATGACGCACTAGTTCAGGATGCATGGAAAGGAAAAGCACCAAGAAATCATAATTCGCTTGAGTGGATCAACTGATAGTAGTCTCAAGGGATCATGGACGACCCCTTACCCCGATATGACACCCCACTAATGATCAGGGAATACAATGGAATGATCGATCTGGATGACCACCTAGCCAAGTTCGATAATGCAACCACACTCCATCAATACATCGACAGAGTGAAGTGCCAGGTCTTCCTCACCACCCTTTCCGAATCAACGTAATGCTTGTTTAGATGATTGCCAATCGGATCAATTCATAGCTTCAAAGAATTCTGAGCAGTATTCTTGCACCACTTCGCTAGCAATCGCCGCTATCAAAAGACAAGTGTTAGTCTATTCACGGTGAAGCAGGTGCCCAAGGAAGCACTAAGGGTCTACATCAAGTAGTTGAACCAGGTGGCCATGGATATTCCATCGGTCTCCTCAGAGATATTGGTAAATGTCTTCACCCAAGGTCTTACCGAAAGGGAATTCTTCTTCTCCCTTATCCAGAGAATGCCAAAAGACTTTGACCACTTGCTCAGGCAGACCACCTGCCAAGCATACTGCTCCCTCGAAATGGAGGCCGACCACCAATCATCAACCATCGAAAGGCCTCCGATCGGGAGTAGCACAGCCACACCAGGAGCTAAGAACACATGTCGTGCATCATGTGGCGGCAGGTCGACCCAAAGCTGCAAAAGGCAATACTTGGACATTGTTGTTTTGCTCGTTCCATCAATGGTGATGCATAAAAATTGGGATTGTTATGACTTAAGGCCAATTTCTAGTCGACCTACTCATCCAGGATACCGTCGTCATTCACTGACTCTCAAGCAACAACATTAACGTTGGTCGAACGGGTGAAGAGAAGAAGATGGACTAGCGAATGAACAATGCCATCATCAACCTCAAAGAAGAAATAACACAAGTCCCATCTAAGCTTCTGCTAAGCGAACAAGACCCTCAGCTCAGGAAAAGGAGAACTGAAGCAATGCCACTCGGGGTAAAATCGGAATAATAGTCGGTGGGTCGACCGACAGTGATTCCAATCGAGCAAGGAAGCCGCACACTTAGCGACTAGAGATACATGTTGTTGGATGTAGCAAGGAGAAAGCCAAGGAACCCGAGACCATCTTTGGCCCCTAAGATTTAGAGGGAGTGGAGATCCCTCACAATGACTTGTTGTTCATCCGGGCGGTAATAACTAACTATACTATTCATCAAACTTTTGTTGATATAGGTAGCTTGATGAATATAATCTTTAAGAAGGTGTTTGATCAGTTGTAAATTGACCGGAGCAAACTGTAGCCCATGATGATCCCACTCTATGGGTTCATAGGTAATGAAGTATTGCCGATCGGCCAGGCTCGACTGGCCATATCGCTCGGAGAAGAACCTCTCAAGAGAACCAGGATAATAAATTTCATTATGGTGGATGCGCTATCAGCCTACAATGTCATATTGTGTTGATCAGCCCTGAATGAGTTCTGAGTGGTGGTGTCCACCTTCTGCCAGAAGATCAAGTTTCCGGTAGACAATGAGATGGGCGAAGTTAAAGGCGACCAGTTGGCCGCTCGACGATACTACATTGAGATGGTCAAATCCGAAGCAAGGGTCGCTCGGAATATCCCGCGCTTGGAAGTGAACACCATCATTCAAGAACCTCCCGTGTTGGTATATGAGGAAAAGGAGGTGGTTCAGATCCATCCCAGCCGATCAAAAGCCACTATATTTGTTGCTGTCGACTTGATAGATGAGAAGAAGGTAGAGCTGGTTGCCTGCCTTAGGCGAAATCATGATGTGTTCACTTGATCGATCCACGAGCTCCCGGGCATCTCGCCAAGTGTAGCTCAGCATGACCTTCACATCCGACTGAACACTCGGCTGGTGAAATACAGGAAGAGGGACTTTATCTCGAGAAATCAGATTATTTGAGCAAAAATAGAATAGTTCCTGGAAGCTAGCCACATATGCGATGTAAAATTTCTGAGCTGGTTGGCTAATGTCGTGCTGATCTCCAAGCTGGGCAACAAGTGACAAGTCTATATTGACTTTCGCGATCTAAACAACGCCTACCCAAAGGATTTCTCTCCCCTACCCCAAATAGACCAAATGGTGGACTCCACAGTAGGTTGTGAGTTGATCTGCATGCTTGACGCATACCAAGGTTACCACCAAGTGCCGCTCGCCCGTGAAAATCAAGAGAAGGTCAACTTCATCATGGCCGATGGGACTTACTGCTGCAATAGCATGTCGTTCTGACTAAAGAACATCAGCGCCACTTATCAAAGATTGATGAATAAGGTGTTCTGATGGTAGATCGGCCATAACATAGAGGAATATGTTGATGACATCTTAATGAAATCCCTCCGAACCGCTAACCTTTGTGCAGATATCGAAGAAACCTACCAAACTTTGAGGGCATATGGAATCAAGTTGAATCTGAACAAATGTCTATTTGGAGCAAGGAGTGGTCACTTCCTAGGCTATATTGTCACTTAACGGGGGATTGAGGCGAATATGAGCAAGGTGAAAGCATTGCAGGACATGCCCCTTCCCCGCAACTTGAAGGAGGCCCAATGGCTGACTAGACGTATCACAACATTATCAAGATTCATCTCCAAATCATCCGACTGGAGTCACCAATTCTTCAAGGTACTGTGTCGTGCAATGAAATTCCAGTGGGGCGTGGAGTGCAACAAGGTGCTGGAGGAGCTCAAGGAGTACCTTACCTCCCTACCTGTATTAGCATAACCCAATGCCAACGAGCCGCTTTGGATTTATTTGTCATCCATAGAATATGCGGTTGGCTCGGTGTTGGTGTGGCAGAATGGCTCTAAGCAACAGCCGGTGTATTTTCTAAGTCATATATTAAAAGATGCAGAATCCCGCTACACCAGTCTTAAAAAATTAGCGTACGCGCTAGTACTCATTGTTCGGAGACTTCGTCCATATTTTTTCTCACATCCGATCATGGTGATGACCAACAACGCACTAGGAAGAGTTTTTCTTAACCCAGAGGCGTCCGGAAAACTAATCAAATGGGCCATCAAGCTGAACGAATTTGACATACAATATTAATTGTGGACGGCGATTAAGGCCCAGGGCTTACCTGATTTTCTCACCAAGGTCCAGAACGCCGAGCCAGACATAACTTGGAAGATATATATAGATGGTTCATCCACTCGACAAGGCAGCGGGATCGGTGTCCTCTTGATTTCACCATGGGAGGATATGACACAATTATTTGTGCAGCTAGATTATCAGGCTACAAATAATGAAGTTGAATATGAGACCTTGATAGATGGCTTATAGGTAGCTCGGCATGTAGGAGCCACAAGAGTCCTCATCTACTCAGATTCTCAGCTGGCAGCTCAGCAGCTATTGGGCACATTCGAGATAAGTAACGCCCAGCTCAAGCTACATGCCGAAGCTTTTGAGAAGTGGTTATACAGAAGATCCCTTGATCGGAAACCAGGCCACTGACAAGCTAGCTAAATTAGCCAATTCGTTATCGCTGATCATCATTGATAAGTCGATCGAACAAGTCTCGCTAGTGGCACACATCGATAAGGAAGACAAAATAGACTTCACGAGCGACTAGAGGACGCCCTTGATAGAGTTCCCCTGATTGGGTGTCACACCAGTCGATCAGGAGGAAGCTTGTTTGTTCAAAAAGAGGGTTGGGTTGTTCACTCTGGTTAGCGACAATTATATAAAAGAGTTTTCTCAAGGCCACTGCTCAAGTGCATCGGATTAGAGGACATGGAGTATATCTTGCAATAGGTTCAACAAGGCTCTTGTGGTAGTCATCCGAGTGACAGATCACTGGCTCGAAAGATCTTGTTAACAGGGTACTTTTGGCCCACATTGCAAGATGACACCACTTGGATGGTGGCCACTTGCCTGTCATGTTAGAAGTATCATAACATCTCGCACTGGCCCACCGAGGTGATGAAAGCATCCACGGTATCATATCCGCTCGACCAGTGGAGCATAGACATCGTTGAATCATTTCCCATGGCAACGGGTCAGCGAAGATTTCTACTCATCCCAGTAGATTATCTCTCAAAGTGGGTGAAGGTCGAGCCGTTAGCCAAGATAACCGAGTATATGGTTAACAAATTTATATGAAAAAATATTTTGTATCAGTTCGGCATCCCTTGCCGGCTCGTCTCAGACAATAGAAGACAATTCGCAAGACGAAAGCTCAAGGAGTGGTGTGAAGGCTATGACATTGTGCAAGCTTTCACCTTAATAGTCTACCCCCATAACA
This sequence comes from Zingiber officinale, assembly GCF_018446385.1. Taxonomy (NCBI): domain Eukaryota; kingdom Viridiplantae; phylum Streptophyta; class Magnoliopsida; order Zingiberales; family Zingiberaceae; genus Zingiber; species Zingiber officinale. The sequence continues at coordinate 17,008,226 of NC_055992.1, forward strand.
ATGGCTAGGAGGAAGTCACCAATAGGAAAATCCTCAGAGGGCTACAGGCTCAGCTCAACCATGCTGGAGGCAACTGGGTCGATGAACTCTCCAGTGTATTGTGGGCCCATCGCACCACACCAAGAGAGGCGACCAGCGTCACCTTGTTCCATTTGGTGTATAGAGGTGAAGCATGGTTCTAGTGGAAGTCGGAGTAGAGTCCGATGGTATGTATCTCTACGATGATGGAAACCTCGAACGGAGACTCATGGAGCTCGACCTGGTAGACAAAGTACGGGATAAGGCTGCTATCCGGCTCATGACGTATAGGCAGTACATGAAATAGAGCTACAAGTGGAGGGTAATCCCGAGGTTGTTCCAGATCGATGATCTGGTCTGGAAAAGAGTGAAGCCGATCGGTGACATCACCAAATTAGAAATCTTATGGGGAGGACCCTACAAAGTCATTCAGAAACTCTGCTTGGGAGCTTACTATCTGCAAGATAAAGATAAGAGAAAGCTCAAGCAACCTTGGAGCGCAAACCATCTTTAGCCTTATAGGGCTAGGTGAGAGGTGCGTAATTGAATTCAGATAAAATTGTATAAAAGTATGTCTTGTAAATGCAGGGGAATAATGAATAAAAATTCCAAGTGTTCTAGACTCTTGTGTCATTTGGCCAAGTTAAAAGTCGAGCGGCAACTATAAATCCTTGTCTACACAATCAAAGGTCGAGCGGCGGCTATAAACCCTTGTCTATGCAATCAAAAGACGAGTGGAGACTATAAACCCCTGTCGACGAATCAACAGTCGAGTGGTGACTATAAACCCCTGTCGACGAACCAATAGTTGAGCGGCGACTATAAACCCCCGTCGACGAACCAACAGTCGAGCGATGACTATAAACCCCTGTCGACGAATCAACAATCGAACGGCGGCTATAAACCCAAGAGTCTACGTCAAACAGTCGAGCGACGACTATAAACCCTAGTCTATGTCAACAAAGTCGAGCGGCGACTATAAACTCCTGTCAATAAATCGACAGTCGAGCGGAAACTATAAACTCCTATCAATGAATCAACAGTCGAGCGGCGACTATAAACCCTAGTCTACATCAACAAAGTCAAGAGGTGACTATAAACTCCTGTCGACGAATCAATAGTCGAGTGTCAACTATAAACCCCTGTCAATGAATCAACAGTCGAGCAGCGACTAAAAACTCCTGTCAATGAATCAACAGTAGAGCGACGACTATAAACTCTTGTTGATGAATCAAAAGTTGAGCGGTGATTATAAATCCTTGTATATGAATTCAACAGCCAGACAACATCCAGAAAACCTATTGAACATCATAAAAACACAAGTGTTGGACACTCACGATCTGATCGAGGGTAATATATGAGGGTGAAAGAGCTACACATGAAAGCATCTGAAGGGGAAGACGCTCGATCTAAATGAGCCGATCGCCAATGCTTGTCTTCTATAACGATGTGCTGCTCAGGCGCTGCTAGTGAGTTTCAAAATATGGCACGAGTTAACAACATTAAATAGAGCACAATGAATCACCCAAGCAGAGACACAATGAATCATACTTAGAAAATCGCAGGAAGGGAATTCTATACGTAGCCGAGCGGGAGGAAAATGACTCGGACAAACTCAAGCAATCAAGGTGAGATACCCTACTAGCCAAATAAGAAAACATTCATTCATATTGTGAAATTTTTACAAAAATGCAAAAGGAGGGTAACAAGATGAAGAGGAAGCAGGAAGAAAGCTACTCCAGATCGACAACAACTTCTTCAAGGAGCGAAGCCACAAGCTCATCCTTTCGAACAAATTCGACAAAAATGTTGATAGATAAGTGGCCACCATCCTTCAGCTATTGGACGGTGCCCGTTATGCCCAAGTCAAAAAGCTACCAAATTCGATCGGAGAAGAGTTGATTGAAGCCCTCCGAATGAAGGTATTTGGTCCGGAAGTCCTCAAGCTGGGCGAGCTCCTCCTCTTTATATTTAGCCAGTTGGGCCTTGGAAGCTTCCAGCTCAGCCTGCAGAGACTTCAGCTTGGCAACCTGATAAGCAATTTTTGTCTTTGTCTCCTTAAGTTTCTTGTCCAAGGCTCGAGCCTCCAAGTTTTTCTTCTCTAAGTCCTCTATTGTGCGAAGTTTGCGGGTGTTGGTAGATCAGACCTTGGAGTCAAAATCCTTAGCCTGCTTGTTGAGACGCTCGAACTTCTAAGCTTGCTCCTGGCTCTTGTTCTTCTCCACTAACAAAGCCTGCTTGGATCCCACTAGTTGTTCGGAAGTCTTCTCCAAATCCTCCTTTAGCCGAGCAACTTCAGCGGAGAATGCTTCAACGACGCCTCAAGATGCTCTTGCTCTGCTGGTTGAAGACCGCAGCAACTTATTGTCATGCTCGAGGAACACTAGTCTTTGGCACAATGCTATTGGAGTGTAGACTAAAAGCCTAGCTTTTGTAAATATTTATTTTTGAAATAAAAGAATCACATTGGTCAATATCTGCATTTATTTGTTAAATGTAATTGTTCAATTAATTTATATAGTAGATAACATGGAGTGTGGTGTCACACTCAGAAGATCATGTTGTCGGTTCTCTATAAATTATAAACAGTTGCTCACGACTAATATGGAAAGGAATAAATCATCAGAATAGTCGTAGTATAATTAAGTATTAGTTTATCTTGACTAATAAATTACACTGATACACTTTAAGTGTATTGAGTAGGACCATTTAGGTAAGTTCTTTTTGTACTGACTTAGTAAAAGAACTAGACCTTAGTTATTATGGATGTGTGTGCTCTTAATCCTAATATAATAACAAGCATATATATTTAATATTTATTTCTTTGACTTATCAAAGGGTGAGGTTTAGCTCGATAAATCAATATGCCCGATAAGTTGGGAAATGATATTACTTATAGTGTGTGTTGTTGATTATAGAAGGAATCTGTGTCCTAGTTATCTAGGTTGAGAATGTCCCCAAGAGGAGCTCATAAGGATTGCCATGTTAAACCCTCCAGGTGGGCTTAGTCCGATATGACAATGAAGTTGAGTGGTACTACTCTTGGAGCTAGATATTAATTAAGTGAGTTGTCAGTAACTTACTTAATTAGTGGACATTCGTAATCTTAAACACAGGGAGACTAACACACTCATGATAAGAAGGAGCCCATAATGTAATTTGGGATTGGTGCGGTATTGTGATAATAACTCTCTAGTGGAATGAGTTATTATCGATGAACTTGAGTTGTGTGTTCGGGGCGAGCACGGGATACTCAAGCTCATCAGAAGGCCAAAACCAATTTCTCCTCTAGGTCCTTGTCGTAGCCTCATTATAGCCTCAAGTCCATCCAAATATAAGGTTCTTCTTGGTGTCCAAGAAGGGGGCCGGACCATTGCTTGGTGACCAAGCAATGGCCGGCCACATCCTCTTATAGGGGTCGGCCCTATTGCTTGGTGACCAAGCTTGTAGGGGCCGACCAAGATTAATTCAAATAGGAGGGGTGTTTTGAATTTTTAAAATCTTCTCTTTGTAGAAAACTATTAGTTTTAAAAGAGATATTTTAATTTTAAAAACTTTCCTTATTTGAATTAGGCAACATGTTTTAATAGAGAGTTTTAAAAGTTTTATAACTTTCCTTTTTTAACCATCCTCATGGTTTAAGAAAAAAAAGGAAGATAAGTTTTAAAATTAAAATTTTCTATCACATGTTAAAAAAGAAAATTTTATAAGAGAAGTTTTAAATTTTAAAACATGATTTTAATTTTTAGAACTTTCCTTTTTTAACTCCTACTTTAGGAAAGAGAGCTTGTAAAATTTTATAAGAATTTTTCTTGTAAAATTTTATTAAAAATAAAAATTCTTTTCCTCTTATAGGGGTCAGCCACCCTTGCTTGGTGCTCAAGCAAGGTGGCCGGCCATGTTTAAAAAAATAAAATCATCATCAATTAATTTTGGTGATTGATTCAATCAAGAGGAAAGAAAAGGAAAATTAAAAGGGAAAAGGAAAAACTCTTGGAAGATTTTAATTTTTGTAAAAATTCTTCCCTTATTTACCTTGGGCAAGTAATATAAAAGAAGGGGTGAGGGGGCTTCATGAGACACAATTCTTATTCTCTTGCTTGGAGATCATCAAGTGGCCGACCCTCCCTCTCTTCTCTCTTTTCCCTTTTGCTCTCTTCTCCTTAGTGGTGTTGGTGGCCGGATTTTAGAAGAAGAGGAGGAAGCTTTTGGGTGGTGTTCATCTTAGAGGATCGTCGCCCACACGACGTCCAAGGCGAGGCGAGGAATACGGTAGAAGATCTCGAGGTCATTAGCTTATAAAGAGAAGGTATAACTAGTAATTTTCTTCCGCATCATACTAGTTATTTTCTTTGTAAGAATTCTAAATACAAGAGGCAATTAGATCTAGTTTATCGAATTTATTTTTCGAGTTTGTGTTTTCTTCTTTTTCGAATTTGTGATTCGATTGTTCTTTTTGGTTAACCTAGAGTTATTTTAGGAAATTAAATATTTGCTTTCCTTAAAAGGCTTTGTCTAGGCGGTGGTGGTTGCTCCCATATCCAAGAAGGTTATGTGCCTCGCCATGCAGTCCTAGAAGCCAATTTTAGAAATTAATATTTAATGGAATTAATAACATAGGTAGATTTGAATCAATAGTGTTAAGTTCCGCTTGCGATTCAAATCTAAACCATTAAGAACAGATAAGTTAAATTTGGAATCAATGATGTTAAGTTCCGTCTGCGATTCCTAATTTAACTTCTAAAGAACACAATAGGTTATTTAAGGAAAGGTTCGACACTTATACAAAATTTTTTTGTAGAGTGGAACCGGTACGTTTTCCTAGGATTAACCAACAATTGGTATCAGAGCTAGGGTTTGCCTCTGTGTGTTTAGAATTCAAATACGTTATGCACTTGTCATACATAATTTAGGAAAAACAATAGTAGGATGTGCTAACTATTTGGTTGCAGGCTCTAACTATTATGGCTTATTGATGTTGTGTGTGATTGGACCCTTGGACATATCAAGGGTAATATTTTGTGTATGCATGATTGTATGTAACTAATACAGCAGGAGCTGTATTAGCCCTAGGATTTTAGAATTTTATTTTCGATCTAGATTACATGTACATTCCCTCACGGAATATAGGATCGATATATGTAAAATTCTATTTTTGTCGCAGATCAGATTCTTGCGAGGCGTGGTACTTATGGAGCACCAGAGGCGCAGCGGAATAAAAAGCAAGATGGATGCGACGACTCGACCAGATGGCGGTGGCTAAAGATGGCAGCAGCTAGGGTTGGAGCACATGGAGAACAGTAACAGAAAAAGGCCATAATAGTTGGAAAATAATTTCCATATTTATTGCTTTTATTTACTGTGATGTGTGTGTATGCATATATGTATGCTAGGATAGTTTAAAATTCCTCATTTTAAATAACTAAGTGGGAGAGGGATTTATTTTAATAAATTCCACGGTCTCCATTTCTAGTTTGAAAGTGATGCAAGCAAACTTGCGCGTTGGCTCTGAGTGTCTTCCTCCATATCGGATGAGTTTGTTTGCGGATCACTAGATCAAACTTCCATTTAGGATGACTATAGGAAATTAATTAAGAGCGTGTGATCTTCCCCATCGGAAGGAGCATAATCTTATTAATGGACTTAGTGTCAAGTAATGGTATACACTTAGGCACGTCTAATAGTATCCTCCCCATCGGAGTCACTGCTATTATTTGTGTGACCGAAGGAAACCAACTATTAATTTTATTTGTTAAAAAGTTAGGTTGACAAGATAATAAAATTAATGGGTTATACCCTCCTTTTACAAATGTTGAATTTGTATACGTCCACACTATCGTGGCATACAAAATTCATGGTGTTTTGAGGTGTTGGTTAATTTAAAATAGTATTGTTTGAGGAATCAATATTATTCTAAATTTAGAGTCCTGACCAAAGTTATTTATTGTGATTCTTAGGATGACTTTCAACCCACTGGCCATTATACTGAAAGAGAACAAACTTACTGGACCCAACTATATAGATTGGAAAAGGAACCTAGACATTGTTCTTACTGCTGAAAGCTATAAGTTTGTACTGACTAAGGCTTGCCCTGATGCACCTGACGGTGACTCTACCCCAGAGGAGATTGAGTATCATAAGAAATGGGTAAAAGTTGATGAGATGGCACGGTGTTACATTTTGGCATCAATGTCAAATGTATTGCAACATCGACATCAAGATTTACCAATAGCTTATGATATAATGAACAATCTCAAAGAACTCTGTAACGACCCGCCTTCTACTACTAGGCCGTAAGGCCGATCACTACAGTTATGCTGAGCTAACTGTGCGGAAAACTGATCTAATTTAAATTTTAGTTGCTAACTGATAACTATTCTTGGTTCTACATGTACTGAAGGATGTAATCTAAGGGATACAGGGTGTATCCTACATCCCCTATGGACTAGAAGCTGATCTGCTAAGTTTCTTGGTCGAAACTGAACTTCCCAATCGATCCAGACTGAACTGGGTCGATTGCTCTCTGTTGGATCGATCCAGGGATCGATCCAGACTGCTACTGTGCTCGGGTGATAATCTGGATCGATCGGCTGATCGATCCAGGCTCACTGATCGATCCAGCGTGCTTCTATGCACGGGACTTTATTTGGATCGATCGGCTGATCGATCCAACATAAGTCAATCGATCCAATGATCGATCAAAAATCTTTCTGTTTGCGAGGAATAGCTTGGATCGATCGACCGATCGATCCAGAGGATAGAATGTGACTGGATCGATCGGCTGATCGATCCAGAAGCCTTCTGTTCGCGGAATCAGCCCTCAATCGATCCATGGATCGATCGAGGACCCCAGATCGATCCATGGATCGATCGGAGTTTCTGATTTCGCACTGAAACTCTGATTTCAGCACTAGTTCGTGTCAAAATCTCACACAACAATTATACAATGCATGGAAAACATTCTATTATCTACTAACTAGCATTCTAACATGACATAGTGCAAGGTTTATTAATTCATAGCATTTAAACCACTAGAAATGCCGAAAAGTGTCTTAAGCAAAGAAACTAAGTTCTTAATTTGCTAAACTCCCTAAGGATCTTCATTCCAGGTCCCTGCCACACACACCATCTCTGCATTGACCTCCAGCTTCCTCTGCTAGTCCATCTTTCCCTTACCTTTATCTGCAGTATAAGGGAAATAGAATCTGTAAGCTTAAAGCTTAGTAAGAAACCAACTACCTCACTAAAACATGCAACGATGCAAAACATGCTTTTAAAGAATGCTATTTAAAAACATGAACTAAATTTGCTAAAACATGGCATACATAATAAATCTAAGCATGGAGCTATCTCATAGTATCAACTTGGAAAACTAGGCTGAAACTGAAATTGAAACTGAGCTAAAACTGAGCTAGTGCTTATCTTAAACTATAATCACATAATTAGATTACGAGTTTGAAAGCTATTATCATAATAAGTGAAAATAGTAATCATGTTGTTGTTTGGGCCCAGCAACTGTACTTGCTGTGCGCGCATCCCTAACTAGATCCGGGTTTGCAAGTCCCGAATTTAGCAGGGTTTACTAGGTTATCTGAACCTAGGGACGACTGTGGGAGCCTAACCCAATGGACATCTGGTCCAGTACAGTGCCACTGAAAATAAAATACTGATATAGCTGAATTTACTTATCTTGTTGTTACTAGGTTATCTGAACCTAGTGCTAGGTTGTCTGAACCTAGAGGCGACTGTGGGAGCCCACCCATTGGACCGTAGTCCCACGAAAGTTGTAGTAAGGCTAACTAAGCTATTTTAAATGCTTCTATTGCATTTATTGAGCTATTAAAAATGCCTAAGTTGCATTTTACTGAGCTAATCATTTAATCGAACATCTAGTGTGCTTAAACTCTCCCCTCTATTAGGGAGACTACCTCTAGGCACCCGACAACATCTAAAACCTCCAACTGAAGGGGGAAAGACGTGTCCGGCCCATCTAAAGGTACTCACTAAATCCCTAAACCTGCGAGGAGGGTTAAATACACCCTATGTGTCGAAAAAAAAAATCTGCATATGACTAAACTAATGCATAGAAAACCAAACGGAAGCTACTTATACTGCAGGTGAAGGGTTTCTTACCTCCTGTGCTAGATTTCTTACAAATCTAATCGCTAGATCTCCGGAGGAGACGATCTTCTCGCGTCTACACGTTCCTCTTACGGAGGGGAGCGTCCTCGTGTTGAAGTCGTCGCTGGAATGTGCCCTTGGGACCCTTGGGACGGAACCCTAGCCTTGCTAGTGGTTGGCACCGAGAGAGGGAGGAGAGGAATCCCGATCAAAATAAAACCCCACTTAATAATTTCCTATTTATATTAAGTGGTAATTTCGGCCCAACTCTAACTTAAATAAAATTGTCTCCCTTTCCTTTCAGCACGGCCCTGCTGGGTTCAACTGGTTACTAGAATTATCCGTAAACCATAGGTCTCGGGTTCAATTCCCGCGTAGGCCGTTTTCGTTTTCTATTTATTTTTACTACTTCCACTACTCTAAAAATTCTGTAAAAATATACTAAAATTCCAGAAAAATCATAGAATATTTCTAAAATAGTTTTGAGAATTTTCGGGTGTTACAAACTCTTTGGGCACCAGAGTCGAACTGCTAGGCAAGAGGTAATGAGAAAGTTAATGACGACCACCATGTTTAAGGGAACACCCGTAAGAGATCATATCCTCAAAATGATGGCCTATCTGAACAAAATACAAGTTCTTGGAGGAGAAATCGATGGGGAAACCCAGGTTGATATAATTCTCCAAACGCTACCCAGAAGTTTTGAGCAGTTCCGCCTGAACTATAACATGAACAAAAGAGAGTATACGTTGGTGGAACTTCTGACAGAACTACAGGCAGCAGAAGGTATATTTCGTCAAAGTTCTCAGATTCACTATGCTAAAAATGGTTCTACTTCTAAGCCAAAAGGCAAGAAGAAGAAGAAACAGGTCTTTTCAGCAAAGAGAGTGAATAAACCTCAGGGGCAAAAAGCTGGAATGAAGAAGCCGAAAGGCAAGTGCTTCATCTACAAGCAGACAGGACATTGGAAGGTGGACTATGCTCGTAGGAATCAGAACAATAAAGGTATATCTCATGCTCTAGTTGTTGAAACATGTTTAGCGGTGTTATCTACCAGCACTTGGTGTGTAGATACGGGAGCCACTGATCATGTCTGCAATTCCTTGTAAGGGTTCTAGGAAACTCGACGACTATTTGAAGGGGAGATTACCGTCTACATGGGCAATGCTACTAAGGTGGTAGCTGTTGCAGTGGGAGACGTCTACTTATCTTTTGATAGAAATAGAAATTTGGTTTTAAGGAATTGTCTTTATGTACCCAGTTTTAGAAAGAATTTAATTTCAGTTTCTAAACTGTATATGGATGGATATTCAGTTTCTTTTAGTAACAATGTGATTATAAAGAGAAATAAGGTGATTATCTGTTCTGGTGCATTGGTTGGCAATTTATATACTTTAAATCCAATTTATCCCACAAAGCAAAATATGGAAATTAATAACACATCTTCTAACTCTAATAAGATAAAAGAACCTTCGGAAATGAACCAAACACATCTTTGGCATCTAAGGCTTGGTCATATTAACTTAAGTAGGATCCAAAGGCTTGTAGCTGATGGACTCTTGGGTCCATTAGAGTTGGAAAACTTTCCAACATGTGAATCTTGCTTGGAAGGTAAAATGACCAAGAGGTCTTTTAAGGCCAAGGGGTATAGAGCCAAAGAAGCGTTAGAATTGGTTCATTCTGATTTGTGTGGTCCTATGTCTATCCAGGCTAGAGGTGGTTTTGAATATTTTGTCTCTTTTATATACGATTATTCAAGATATGGATACATTTACCTGATGCGCCACAAGTCTGAGTGCTTTGATAAGTTCAAAGAGTACAAGGCTGATGTGGAGAAACGTCTAGGTAAAAGTATCAAGACACTACGGTCTGATCGTGGTGGCGAATACCTCTTAGGAGAGTTTAGGAATTACTTATCAGAGGTCGGGATTCAATCTCAATTGTCCGTACCTGGTACACCCCAACAGAATGGTGTGGCAGAACGAAGGAATAGGACTCTTATGAAGATGGTTAGATCGATGATGAGTTATTCAAAATTACCAAATTTGTTTTGGGGATACGCTCTGGAAACGGCAGTACACATTCTGAACTTAATACCTTCTAAATCAGTATCTTCTACTCCCACAGAATTGTGGAATGGGCGCAAGCCCAGTCTAAGACATATTCGGATTTGGGGTAGTTTAGCACATGTGCTGAAACCAGATGATGATAAGTTAGAATCTCGTACAGAAGTTCGTGTGTTTGTGGGTTATCCCAGAGGAACGAAAGGTGATTTATTTTATAGTCCTAAAGACCAGAAGGTCATTGTTAGCACCAATGCCCAGTTTTTAGAAGAAGACTATATAATGGATCACAAGCCCAGTAGCAAAATTGTTCTAGAAGAACTTAGAGAGGACACGTCTACTTTAGTACCAACAGTACAAGATGAAGTACCACAAGAGACTGCAACACATGTCACACATGATACACAATCACAGACGGTGTCTCGTCGTAGTGGGAGGGTTGTAAGGCAGCCTGAGAGATTCATGTTTTTGGGAGAGTCTTCGGACTTGATCCCGGGCAAACATGAACCTGATCCCCGGACATATGATGAAGCACTCCAAGATATAGATGTAGTATCTTGGCAAAAGGCAATGAATTCTGAAATAAAGTCTGGGAGCTTGTAGAACTACCTAATGGTGTAAAAGCCGTTAGATGCAAGTGGATCTACAAAAGGAAAATAGGGATAGATGGGAAGGTAGAAACCTTCAAAGCAAGGCTTGTTGCGAAAGGGTATATTCAGAATGAGGGAATCGACTATGAGGAGACTTTTTCACCGGTAGCCATGTTTAAGTCTATCCGGATACTCTTGTCCATTGCCGCTCATATGGATTATGAAATTTGACAAATGGATGTCAAGACAGCTTTCCTTAACGGAAGTCTTGAAGAAAACATCCATATGAAGCAACCAGAGGGATTTATTGAAAAAGGCAAAGAACATCTAGTGTGTAAGCTCAATCGGTCCATTTGTAGACTGAAGCAAGCTTCAAGATCTTGGAAAATCCGGTTTAATGAAGTAATCCAATCATATGGATTTATTCAGTGTCCGGATGAGTCTTGTGTATACAAGAAGTGTAACAGAAATGTAGTGGTATTTCTTGTACTATACGTAGATGATATTTTGTTAATTGGCAACAATGTCAAGGTATTATCGGACGTAAGGGTATGGTTGTCCAAATAATTTGATATGAAGGACTTAGGAGAATGTGCACACATTCTTAGGATCAAAGTTATAAGGGATCGCAAGAAAAGAATGTTGTGTCTATCTCAAGCTTCATATATAGATACGGTCCTTGCTCGTTTTAGCTTGCAGAACTCCAAGAAAGGTTTCTTACCTTTTAGGCATGAAGTAGCCTTATCTAAAGAGATGTCTCCGAAGACATCAAAGGAGATGGAGGAAATGAAGGCAGTCCCTTATGCTTCGGCTGTAGGAAGCCTTATGATGTATGCAATGCTGTGTACGAGACCTGATATCTGTTTTACCGTGGACATGGTCAGCAGATATCAGAGTAACCCTGGACAAGGACATTGGAGTGCTGTAAAGCATTTATTGAAGTACCTGAGAAGGACTACAGATTATATGCTAGTTTATCAAGCAGACGATTTGCTCCTTATGGGTTACACAGATTCGGACTTCCAATCAGACAGTGACAACAGTAAGTCTACATCAGGCTATGTGTTTACTCTAGGAGGTGGAGCCATTGCATGGAAGAGTGTTAAGAAGAAATGCGTCTCAGACTCAACCATGGAAGCTGAGTATGTGGCAGCCTCTGAGGCAGCCAAAGAAGCTATATGACTCATGAACTTTCTAATGGACTTAGATGTGATTCCTGGTTTGCCCAAGATCATCACAATTTATTGTGATAATAGAGGTGCAGTTGCAAACTCGAAGGAACCACGAGCTCATAAGGCAAGTAAACATATAGAGCGCAAGTACCACCTGATACGAGACATCGTCAAGCGAGGAGAAGTTGTCATCGCCAAGATTGCATCAGCAGATAACCTGGCAGATCCTTTCACTAAGGCCCTTCCGGCGAAAGCTTTTGATCAGCATGTGGAGGGGATGGGAATCAGATGTATGGCAACAGATATGGCAGCTTAGTTTTTTAGTATAAGTGGGAGGTTGTTAGAGTGTATACTAAAAGCCTAGCTTTTGTAAACATTTATTTTTGAAATAAAAGAATCACATTGGTCAATATCTGTATTTATTTGTTAAATATAATTGTTCAATTAATTTATATAGTAGATAACATGGAGTGTGGTGTCACACTCAGAAGATCATGTTGTCGGTTCTCTATAAATTATAAACAGTTGCTCACGACTAAGATGGAAAGGAACAAATCATCAGAATAGTCGTAGTATAATTAAGTATTAGTTTATCTTGACTAATAAATTACACTGATACACTTTAAGTGTATTGAGTAGGACCATTTAGGTAAGTTCTTTTTGTACTGACTTAGTAAAAGAACTAGACCTTAGTTATTATGGATGTGTGTGCTCTTAATCCTAATATAATAACAAGCATATATATTTAATATTTATTTCTTTGACTTATCAAAGGGTGAGGTTTAGCTCGATAAATCAATATGCCCGATAAGTTGGGAAATGATATTACTTATAGTGTGTGTTGTTGATTATAGAAGGAATCTGTGTCCTAGTTATCTAGGTTGAGAATGCCCCCAAGAGGAGCTCATAAGGATTGCTATGTTAAACCCTGCAAGTGGACTTAGTCCGACATGACAATGAAGTTGAGTGGTACTACTCTTGGAGCTAGATATTAATTAAGTGAGTTGTCAGTAACTTACTTAATTAGAGGACATTCGTAATCTTAAACACAGGGAGACTAACACACTCATGATAAGAAGGAGCCCATAATGTAATTTGGGATTGGTGCGGTAGTGCGATAATAACTCTCTAGTGGAATGAGTTATTATCGATGAACTTGAGTTGTGTGTTCAGGGTGAGCACGAGATACTCAAGCTCATCGGAAGGCCAAAACCAATTTCTCCTCTAGGTCCCTGTCGTAGCCTCATTATAGGCTCAAGTCCATCCAAATATAAGGTTCTTCTTGGTGTCCAAGAAGGGGGCCGGACCATTGCTTGGTGACCAAGCAATGGCCGGTCACATCCTCTTATAGGGGTCGGCCCTATTGCTTGATGACCAAGCTTGTAGGGGCCGACCAAGATTAATTCAAATAGGAGGGGTATTTTGAATTTTTAAAATCTTCTTTTTGTAGAAAACTATAAGTTTTAAAAGAGAGATTTTAATTTTAAAAACTTTCCTTTTTTAACCATCCTCATGGTTTAAGAAAAAAAAAGAAAGATAAGTTTTAAAATTAAAATTTTCTATCATCATGTTAAAAAAAGAAATTTTATAAGAGAAGTTTTAAATTTTAAAACATGGTTTTAATTTTTAAAACTTTCCTTTTTTAACTCCTACTTTAGGAAAGAGAGCTTGTAAAATTTTATAAGAATTTTTCTTGTAAAATTTTATTGAAAATAAAAATTATTTTCCTCTTATAGGGACCACCCTTGCTTGGTGCCCAAGCAAGGTGGCCGACCATGTTTAAAAAAATAAAATCATCATCAATTAATTTTGGTGATTGATTTAATCAAGAGGAAAGAAAAGGAAAATTAAAAGGAAAAAGGAAAAAACTCTTGGAAGATTTTAATTTTTGTAAAAATTCTTCCCTTATTTACCTTGGGCAAGTAATATAAAAGAAGGGGTGAGGGGGCTTCATGAGACACAATTCTTATTCTCTTGCTTGGAGATCATCAAGTGGCCGACCCTCCCTCTCTTCTCTCTTTTCCCTTTTGCTCTCTTCTCCTTGGTGGTGTTGGTGGCCAGATTTTAGAAGAAGAGGAGGAAGCTTTTGGGTGGTGTTCATCTTGGAGGATCGTTGCCCACACGACGTCCAAGGCGAGGTGAGGAATACGGCAGAAGATCTCGAGGTCATTAGCTTACAAAGAGAAGGTATAACTAGTGATTTTCTTCCGCATCATACTAGTTATTTTCTTTGTAAGAATTCTAAATACAAGAGGCAATTAGATTTAGTTTATCGAATTTATTTTTCGAGTTTGTATTTTCTTCTTTTTCGAATTTGTGATTCGATTGTTCTTTTTGGTTAACCTAGAGTTATTTTAGGAAATTAAATATTTGCTTTCTTTAAAAGGCTTTGTCTAGGCGGTGGTAGTTGCTCCCATATCCAAGAAGGTCATGTGCCTCGCCATGCAGTCTTGGAAGCCAATTTTGGAAATTAATATTTAATGGAATTAATAACATAGGTAGATTTGAATCAATAGTGTTAAGTTCCGCTTGCGATTCAAATCTAAACCATTAAGAACAGATAAGTTAAATTTGGAATCAATGATGTTAAGTTCCATCTGTGATTCCTAATTTAACTTCTAAAGAACACAATAGGTTATTTAAGGAAAGGTTCGACACTTATACAAAAAAATTTTGTACAGTGGAACCGGTACGTTTTCCTAGGATTAACCAACAAATGCCAAGCTCTCTACCCAGTACTGCAAAGGGTATAAGTCAGAGCGGGCTCACACAGGAGGATAACTATATTTAAGAAACGTACCATGGTGGATTTCCGTGTGAAATCATCAGCTAACTCCTCGAGCGGGATTATCAATGCCCAGTGCTGAGCGTCTGCCAAAAGTTTGAGCTAAGGGGCCCTGAATGTGGATAATGTGCTCGAGTGCCCGGGCATGTCATCCTCGGGAGAGCGCCAGGTGTCAGTAGGCAGGCGGATCAGAGCAGAGATTTGCCATTGACCGACTGGATCGTGAGGCTCTGAAGTCACCTGGCCTTGGGAGTTGGACTTTGAGGGACAGATATTAGAGACTGGGGTCTCCAGACTGGCAGGTGGGGGAAATAAGTACTAGTTGTGCTAAAAATGGGTCGGTCGACACTTCTTAAATTGAGGGAGTCCGATCAGAGGACAGGGGCATTGGTAAGATGGTTGTCCTCTCGGGAATGGCGGAAGACGAGCTCTCACCCTGTTCGGATGGAGGTCGGGGGTAGGTACTACCGTCGGCGCAAGTGTCGAGATGCCCGAGCAAGAAGTCCCCTCTGAATGGAGCCTTTTCCTCTATTGTGTGTGGATCAGCGGCTTGCCTGAACTTGCTGAGTCGGTCGGCTACGATTTAGAAGGTACGACCACCGGGACCATGGTGGGCCGCTTAGACGGAAGCTCGCCAGTGGTAGAGGTTGCACTACTCCCAGCCACTCGGCTCGCCTCACCACTTTGATCCACTGAACTGCCGACCGATGCAAGCTCGGCGCTTTCCAACTCAGCAACGGCCGCGGGCATTGATCTTGGCAGTAGAGAGCTTGCTCTTGCTGCTCAACAAGGACTTTAACATGACTTCGGGTACAAAAATGAAAGTGAAATCAGTTAAATTTTAAGGAGATAGAGGAAAAAATAGTTTACCTAATGAATCGAGTAGCCTTGAACGAAGGGGACTCAATCCAAAGACATATAGAACACATTCGTGTATCAGCTTGTGTATATCATATTTCTGACCTGCCAAATGAGTGTCCACCTCTAGGTAGGTTGGTTCTCAGCGATACTTGCGTAGAGCGGGAGGCCTCATCAGCTCCATCTGCCAGCCGGTCGGGAATGATGGCCGCTCGGGAAGGAAAACAAAAGAGTAGTGATCCTTCCTATGTTTATTGAAAGAGGGCATCTTGTCAAAGAACACAGAGCCCACTTGGGCTTGTAATTAACTAAAATGTCTCCACCTCGAAAAGTTTAGGATAATAGAAATAATGGAAGACATGAGGGGTGAGCGGGATACCGTATAGGCGGAATAAGATTACTACCATACATAGGAGCCTAAAGGAGTTTGACACTAACTGGGGCAAGGGAATGTGGAAGTATCTACAAACAGTTGAGAAGAAGGTGTGGATTGAGAAATGCAGACCGGTTAAAAAATGGTCCTTAAAAAAAGTAAGGCCGCCGTCCGACGACGTATGTGGTCGAACATGTGCAGTGGGAATAATTATTTGATGGTCATCAAGAATATGGTAGGGTATTCATATTTGCATTATCTTGTCACCGTTAAAGTCGAACTTAGTAGATGTATACCATAGTCCGGCGATTGGTGGAGGAGGAGGAGAAGAGGCGGCCATGGAAAACAGCAAGCAACAGAAACTGGAGGTCGACGGTCAATCAAGGAGAAAATGGAGAGGAGGAGAAAGATCTTACTACGAAATACTGGTGGCGAAAAGCGACGAAGAAGGAGGATGATGAAGAGCTCACATGACGAAGAGGAAATGTAGTGAAGATGACATACGATAGTTATAAGCCTAGGGGATGGCCACTCTAGGTTGCCCGATCAAGGGTTACGAAAAACAAGGATAAGATCTGGCCATGGAATTTGAAAAGGCGTTTGTCACATTATCAACGGATATCCGCCTGTCACGTCAAGCGTGTGGTGCCTGAGAGTGGGACACATGGCAGCCGGCTACGGGGAAGCATTAATGGGGCTTAATTAAAAGGCATGGGCGGCGTGCTCGACCATAATGATCAGAGATTTGCACAATCTTTCAGAAATTGAGATGGCATAAGCAACCATTGAAAGGCGCTCATCTGAGAAAGCGCCGAGAAATGAAAATTTTGCTAAGTGTTGTCGTCAGCTATCCTAATCGACACAAAACTCAAACTAAAATATAGCCGAGTGACAACTATAAACCCATGTTATATGATAGTCGAGCAGTGGATCTAAGCCAATGGAAGCAAGTGGTAGCTGAGCGGTGCATTTGAACCTAGAATGTCCGATCGTATGTGAAAGACACCCAAGACACTACTTGTCCAATCAGTCAGACTTCCAACCTCCTTCGACTAGACTTGAGGGAAAGACTTGTGATACGGTGATAAAGGAGGGGTTCACCAAGTGTGGGACAAGGGCGGGGATAATAGCCAACGTGGAGGTCAAAGTCAAGGTGGTCAACGCCAGAGAACCAACTAGCTCACCAAAAGTGGGTCGAGCGGAGGTTTACTGTAGTTGTCGATCGGGCATGAAGTGTCCGATCGATAAATGGCTGGTCCTAGCAGAACGCCCGTACAACCAAGAGTAATATGGCAAGAACATCGGATGATCATCACGGATCGAAGGAACTTTAAGATGACTGGAGCACTCGTCCGATCGGGTGGAAACAATTTACCGAACCAAGTCATTACAGGGAAGCAGTAGAGGTTGACCAAGCAGGGATCCCTGGCTGAGCGGCTCCCTCGCTCAGCCAAATAGTGGAACCCCTCTCATATCTCTGGATATCCCTTTGAGAGATAATGCCACTAACAACGAGGCATGGTCAATAGGCGGATCATACAACGGAAGCTTCTACTGTGTCATCAGGGATTTGCATGCCCTATTAAGGTATGATGTCAGAGATACTTTCCTGACAGATCCTTTCATAAGATGGTTAAGGAAGCGTGCCCATTCCTTAAGGCGCGTGTACATCACGTGCTAGGGCGCTATATAAAGGGGGGGGGGGGGTCCATGCACCGACGGAGGTACACATTATTCACTATCCGTGCTTGTGCTTACTGTTGCTCCGCTTCCTTCTATTTTTTTAGTGATTGACTTGAGTGTCAGAGGGCCAACGCCAGGGACCCCTTCCCTAGTCCAGCACTAGCGCTTTTTATGTTACAGACCCTAAAGATATGACCAGTTTTATTTGGCTGAGTGGTTGGACCTCATTACCTATGAATCCATACAAAGGAGTTACCATGGGCTGAAGCTCACTCGAGTCTATCTGCAACTGTTCGAATTCTTTTTTAAAAATGATATTAATGAACACTACAAGAAAAATCCTCATAGACATCGATGAAACAACAACGGTTTTAAGCAAAAATTGATGCCTTTGAGTATTTTATACCGGTTTTTCCAAAAACTGGTGTCTATGAGCGCAGATTTTCGCTCATAGACATCGATTTTTTAGCCGATGTCTATGAGCGCCTTTTTTTCATTAATAGACATCGATTTTAACCGCGGTTTTTAAAACCTGGTGTCTATGAACCAAAATTCTGGCAGACTTTCTTAGCGCCCTTTCTTTTGGGCTTCTCCTCGCCCACCATAAATCGAAACCCTAATCCTCCGCATCCTCCTTTTAGGAGTTACCATTTGAAAGATGAGCAATGGATCTCTCGACGACGATGTGGACGGTGGCGGTCGTCGACGCTATCGCTGTCTACTGGTTCGTGTGGGTGATGGGCTCGGTGGCAGTGAACCTTAAGATGGGATCGATCATGCGGGATAAGGTGCAGGATAAGTACAAGCAGCACTGGTCCTTCTTTCTCCACTCCAAGGAGGGCCTAGCACCATTACTATATTAGTGAAGTGAGAGCTAGATCCCCTCGTTTCCCCGATTCGATCGCCATTCAAACTCCTAGGGTTCGACGCCCGGCGACTCCTTCTTGTTCCAGCGGCCTCTCCGACCCTTCCTCTCCCCTGCATATCTTCCATTCTTGATGCAGGACAAGGCGACCGCGGAGGACGGCGAGAAGGAGACTTTTTCAAAGAAGTCGCGCCACTGCGAAGCTGAGATGCCCCTTACTGATTCCGAGGAAGACTCTTTCCTCTTTCCCGTGGAGGAGATCGTCCAGTACCCTCTTCCGGGATACGTCGCTCCCTCTTCCATCAGCTTCAGCCCCAATGGGCGCTTGATCTCCTATCTCTTCATCCTCGATGGTACCCTCCACCGTAAAGTCTTCGCCTTTGACGTTGCCTCACGGCGACAGGAGCTTGTGTTTTGCCCGCCTGATGGAGGCGACCTCGATGAGAGTAATCTCTCAGCTGAAGAGAAGCTGAGGCGAGAGAGGTCAAGGGAGAGGGGATTGGGAGTCATGAGGTACGAGTGGAAATCGAGGTCGACGCCCTCTTCTTGCTCCGCTCCAGGGAAGCCCACTATCATGGTGCCATTGCCAAATGGGGTATGTGCTCTGCCCTATTTCCTGATTTAATGAGCAAGTGTTGACATTTAGCTAATAGGTCAATTGTATTTGAAGCAATTTCTGTTTTGAACATTAAAATGCTTCATCACAAGTAGCTATTCTGTGTGCCTTTCTACTTGTTGATCTTAAACTTTCTTCTTTGATTATGATATATTAAGTTATCGCTATCTATTTCATCAGGTATATTTCCAAGAAATATCAGGCTCAGAGCCAGAGCTCAAGCTTACATGTTGTGCTGGCTCGCCAATTATTGACCCACATCTGTCACCAGATGGAAGCATGCTTGCATATGTCAGGGATGATGAACTCCATGTTTTAAACCCGTCTGGTGGGGAGCCTAAACAATTAACTTTTGGAGCAATTGCAAATAGAAAGGTGGGATTCGTTTCTTGTTTAATGTGTTGTAGATTGATTATAGTTTTTGTAACTTGGAAATTCTTTGTCATGTGCTAGTGGTATGTATCCCTTACTATCGTCTTTTTTGTTCTGATAACTTCCAATACTTGGGATTGTCTTCTAACTTGACATAACTATTGGAACAAGTTACCGTCTCGTAAGCTAAATAATCGGTGGTAAAGGTTACTTGGAGAATATTATAATTTTATGTTCAGTTTTCAAGTTCTCTCCTGTTTATTATGTAGCTTGGTTGTCTCATCATAAAATGTAGCAGGTCACTGGAACCTATTTGTATACTCATGTATACCACAGTGCCGCCCCAGGCTGTTCGGGGAGTATCAGAGCAGCAACACAATAAGAAGGTTAAGGCGACCATAGAGGAGGTATGTGAACACATTGCACTCAGATGTGCTAGCTAGCTGTTGGCAATGAAATCTAAGCTATTTAAATCTATGTTTTAGATTGTTTTTCATACTAGCATGTTGTATCACTCTTTGCTTATTCCTTTGGTATAGTATCAACTTGAAATATGAGAATAATCTTTAAGCTCAATCACAATTCAAGATTTAGCAGCATTTTGAAGAAGATAGTGTTTCAACATTGCTCTAAAAGGTGATATTAGTAATTCTTAATTTAATATTCTCCTCTATTGTAATATTATTTTAATGGTGATTGTCTGAGCCTTTGGCTAGGTGTTGGGTTGTGGGTCAACCGCCTGCTAT
Organism: Zingiber officinale; assembly: GCF_018446385.1. Taxonomy (NCBI): domain Eukaryota; kingdom Viridiplantae; phylum Streptophyta; class Magnoliopsida; order Zingiberales; family Zingiberaceae; genus Zingiber; species Zingiber officinale. The sequence goes on from NC_055992.1 coordinate 17,028,488, forward strand.
CTAGAACCATCTTTTAGTACCTTATGTTTCAACATATTGTTTCTATCAGGCATAATGTTAGTACCAAATAAATATTTATGTTATGCTTGTTTATACAAGATGTGCATGCGAGTTCAGCTTGCTTTATGCTTTAAGCTTGAAAGCCTATCAGAAAAACTTTTTCTATTATGATGTTACTTATAAGCAATTCATGTTTACAAAGATTTCATGATGAAGATTACTTAAATGATTATTTGTATTATATGCAGTACTGGATAAACTTGAATTGGTTTGGACCTTTTGATGTGATTAACAATTCAATTTTAATTATTGTTCCTATTTTCCTGTGTTTGTAAGAATTCTATTGTAATGCTTATTCCTATTTTTCTGCATTTGGATCCTCTGTATGAGTATGTTTTCCTTCGTAAATCAGTAGTCTTAACTCTTATCAGTTCACTTCTATTAATCTCTTGTTAATTCTTTGGTACTATTTCATATTATCCCATTTTCTGAGAAGACAATAACAGTTTTGTTTTGTAGAAGAATAGGACACATTGTTGGTAGATTGTTCTAATACAAGTTGCATAACACCTAGTTTTCTGTAAGTCTTATGCATGTCTCGTCTCAACCTCTTTGATAATAAGAAATTACTAATAGAATTTTTGTAAGTTTTAGATAGATTGCAGAGAGAACTTGAAAAACTATACTTGATTACCTTACAAATTTCACTGATATTTTCTCTATATTTTGGTCATTCTCTCAGTATTCATAATCTAAATCAGGTTATATTTATACACTTTGCTATTACACTTTACTATCTATATTTTGGTCATTCTCTCAGAATTCACATCTATTGATTATGTGGAAGTTTAATTATAATCATGCCTCCTCCATGCTGCTTAGATTTATGAGGTTTAAGAATGAAGGAAGAATCTTTCATTTTGTTCTTTTGAAAATTTATTATGTTAATATAAGTAGAATCTTTTTGAAGATAGTGTGAATAAATTATTTTATATATTCCAAGAAAAATCATAATAATCTACTATACACCATGCATCACTATATTTAGCATTTTTCAAATCAGTTGCGTTATAACAGATTATTTCAAATGTGCAGATCAAAGAAGCTGAGCAAACAAGTAAAAATTACAGCAAAAGGTTACTTATCTCATTTTCAATCTCTATTTGAGTAGAATTTACAGCATCTTTAATTTCCCTTATGTAAGCAGCAAACTGCTTTATATCCATATTGACTATTTTATTCTATTCAGGTAAGAGAACTGGAGAATCAATTAAATGGTGAGAGGACAACCAAGAAGGATGTTGCAAAGTTCCCAAAGCCTCCAGTGGCTCCTTTAAGATGGAGGCCTCCTTCACAAAGAATCACCAATCAGTTGTCACCCTCAGGACATCAAACAAGCAGAGGTGCTCATCCAATAATAGATAAAGAGAATTGTCTATTAACAAATAAAACTACTGGGGAAGGTTTAGTTAAATCTCTGCACAGAGCAAGAAGGATAACGTTGTCACCAGTAAGAAGAATATTTGTATACTATCTATTACCTTTTGATGTTGTAAGAAGAATAGTTATGTGTAATTTGTGGATACTGACTTGATGTGCACAATATCTATTATCTTTTTATGTTGTAAGAAAAATATTTATGTGTTGGTTATATGGATATTGACTTGGTGTGTTTAGATACATCGGTGCATTTTTAGTTGTGATTTTCTTAGTGAATTAATAATATTAACTTAATTTTATGATTTGCTTGGTGATAATATTGTTTTTTTTCACTATTTCAGAAATCAAATTTGTATCGTTAAATAATACTGATATTACATCGATTTTCCACCGCTGAAAAACCGGTGTCATTAACTAATACTACATCGGTCGCATACCGCTGCCAAAACTGGTGTTATTAACATATAATATTACATCGATTTTACACCCGATGTCGTTAAGTGATACTACACCGGTTATAACCCGATGTCTAAAATGGCAGACCTTTTACATCGCCTTCATGGAGATCGGTCGAAAATGTAATAGACAGCGGTGGAAAACCGATGTCTATGAGGATTTTTCTTGTAGTGGAAGCAACCTATGTCAACAAAAGTGCAGTAAATATTATAATTGGCTATAACAACCTTAATTATTAATGTATCATCATGGGGTATTTCTGCCTCCTCCAAATCTTTCGGCCTAAAGCTAATATCGGGCCTGACCACCTGCTCCTTACTATAGCCGATCGCATGAATCTCTAAACACCGGGCTTGTGACTTCCATGCTCGGTTGGAGTCTATCGATCGGACCCCCAACTATCATGTTAATGTTGCCCCAAGCAACATTATTGTGGTTCTCCTTCTGCCGGGTCGAGATCTCTGGTTGGTTTCAAGTTGGAGTGGGAGTCCAGTCCATTGGTGGTGGCAGTGTCCTCTAATGTTGTTCGACCTCGTGCTGATTTCTTCTGGGAGAGACATTTGGTCATCGTTAGGGTCGGCAGTTGGGTGACGAAGTGCGCTGGCAAAATCTCTAGTTGCCACCCTAGCGATTGGCCAAAGTATAGCAATCCTACGTGTCATGGGTAGTTGATCGGTGGAGAGTACACCACCGTCTTGGGGCTTCTCGAGGGGGCTCCGGATATATTTCTTGCTCGACCCCCATATGCTGCACGACCTGTGGTTGTGGTTCTTGATGATGAGGTTGAGGAGCTACCCGAGGTCCTCTAGGTGGAGGGGTGGGTAATGCTCGGTGCTCGGGCGTTGAAGCCGGGGCCGATGTAGTGGTGTTTTTCCTTCGGGTGGCTTGCGTCTCTTCAACATTGATGAATTCGGCCACCCAGTTCAACAGATGATCAAAATTTCTCGGTGGTCTCCTAACCAAGGAGACGAAGAAATCATTATTAATGATTCCTTGAGAAAAGGCATTCACCAAAATCTTGATAGTGGCTGAAGGGACGTCCATAGCCACTTGATTGAATTTTTTTAATATAGTCCCTTAGTGATTCCTTGGGCCCTTGTTTGAGTGAGAAAAGACTCAAGGGAGTCTTCTAGTAATGTTGGCTACTGACAAAGTGATGAAGGAACACCTTGCAGAAATCCTTGAAACAACGAATGGATTTAGCAGGTAGTCATTTAAACCACTTTTGCGATGAACCACCAAATGTAGTGAGGAACACTCAGCATTTGACCCCCATCAATAAATTGATGGAGAAGGGCAATGTGCTTAAATTTAAGGAGGTGATCCTCAGGGTCAATCGACCCTGAGTATTCCCCTATTGCCAAAATTTGATAGTACTTTGGCAGCTTATCTTCTAGCACTTTTTGAGCAAACGAGGTATTAATTTCTTCGGGGGAGCTATACTGGGTCGAAGCCTTTCCCCTTCGCCTATCCTGGGCAGGTGCCTCTCCAGAAGACTCCTAGTGTGGTCCTTCTCACTCCATATGCTCAAGCTACATGAGAAAGAGAGCTCGGTGGCGGGGAGCCAGTGAGTGAGACTCACGCACCAGATAAGCCATGCCTTCTTCCCTCGTGCTCTCTCCCTTTAATGAGTCGTTGTTGATGTAACGGGATTAGGTGATGGCAGATTACCACCGGTAGCTCCTTGTTATTGTTATTGTTGTTGCAGTAGTCTTTGGGCTCGAGCATTGATAAGTATATCTAGGTCTTCTTGTGTTAAGGTCACAGTAGTAAGTCTTCCAGCTTCCTCCATCTCTGATTCTCATATCCAGGTGAAAGTTTCAATAGACAGTGGCAAATGTAATCTTGTCTGAAAACTGTAGAGATGACGCGCTGGGCACGGTGGATTGGTGGCTGACTAGTAGAAGATATTTTCCTCTGAGAAGAGGTTTACCTTTGATCCTACATGCACACTCTCTAATCTTGTGCTCATAGAAACAACCCAACAAAACGTCAGTGTCTAGAAACCAGGGGGAGTCTATGGCGAAGGCCTTCCAACATTCAAGTTAGTTCAAGCTCGAGCGAGTGAATGAAGAACAATAGTAGATGCGTGCACGAGGATGAGTTTCAGATCTCTAGAGAGCGTACCTTCGTCACGGAGAGGACTCCCCTTTTACATACCACCTCACATAACCTACATAATCATGAGGTAATAGACTGTGTCAGAGGTTGTTAGGTAAAGGAGAGGGTACGATCTAGGCAATATGCCATAATCGTCTGAGGAATCTTCCATTTACCCATGTGTATACCTATTTTGTTGTTTATAGTTTATGTTATCACTGAGGTTAATGAAGAAATATGTTGTTATAGGTGGTCGACTGATGGGGGATATGATGGTCCTTGAAGAAGGTTTTAGAGGAATATTCTCTAATACATGGTTGTTATTATGACAGACTGTTAAGATGTTGTCGATGTGCGTAAATATTATGATCGTTTATGCATATTTTAACGCACATTCACTTGCTTTATATGTATATATTCTTTACATGATCATCTCTTTTATCATATACTCATCATGAATACTCTTTTGTTCGGATATCTGCTCTTTGTTTGATTTTGTGTTGACAGGGACAACTTTTGGAGCAAACACAGCGATTGTCGATACACCGGAATGAGGCAGAGAACACGGCCGTGCAACCTCACACGGCTGTGTGGCCAAACAGAAGAAGAATAGTGCATGGCCGTGCAACTCTTGCACAGCCGTGCGGCCAAACAGGGATGGATCCTTGCATGGTCGTACAATCCTGCACGACCATGCCCCCCACGACCGCAGCCAAGCAACACACGGTCGTGCAATCCTACACGGTTGTGCCTCAGGAGCCGAGGCCCAGATACACACGGTCGTGCCAATTGGCACAACCGTGCAGCATGGCCAGAAGCAAAAGAAGGCATGATCGTGCCACATCCGCATGGTCGTGCCACCGCAGCCGTGCCCTAGCCTATAAAAGGGTTCTAACCCTTCTCCTCGAGGGGGGTGAGCCGTCAAAGGGAGAATTGCCTTGGTGTCGTTCCATGCTGTCCAGGACCTCCGTCCAACGATTCTTCATCACCACATCAACTCCAGAAGCAAAAGATTGGATCCGAAGATCACTCGTCGTCATTGGATAAGCGTCCTTTCTCTCTCTCTTCTTGTTTAAGAATTGTATGCTTAATTACATTATGTCTTCGGGGTTTTCTCCGGCATCTATGGAGTAGATTCCTTGTTCTAGGATTAGGGAGTAGTTGTGGATTGGTTTTGATGTAAGACTCACATTTATGCCTTTATTTATTGAATGACTTTGCTTGCTTTGTTTCAACTACCATGCATGAGACTTGTTGCGTATTAATTAATTGTGTAGGGATTGCTAACCTCGTAGAGAGAGTATCTTAGATCGTATACCCGAGGAACCCTAGTGATAGGGCTAACCCGTTCACGGACATCTTGGGTACTTCCTTAAAAGGAGAGGCAACTTCTCCACAAGGAAGCAAGAGACCAAACCAAGCTCTTATTTCTATCCTTAATGACACCAATTAGAGTTGTGTTCTTGTGATATACCGAAGCGCCCTAGTGACAAGGGTTAACCGTGAGAGGATTTCACAGGGATCTTCTCTATTTAGTGCTTAAGGATGGTTGCTTTAGTTTTCGGCGAATGCATGTTGATGGACAATGAGTAAAGGATAGAATGTGATACATCAATACCACCACAATGAAACCGAACTCCTAGAACTCTTCATAAACCAAGTTAATTACTCTCTCTTCCCTAGTTCTCATTTCCACTTCCCAATCTCTTTCCTTTGATAACTTACAACCATCAGTAGTTTAGCTAATCCTAAGTGAACCATTGCTAGTGATTATAACCAATCCTCATGGGATCAATAATCTTGGTTATTGACGACGAATCCGTGCACTTGCAGAATCGTAACAAATTTTTGGCATCGTTGCTAGGGACTACGTCTATAACATTAGCGAAAATCATATTAGATTAGACTAGACTTTGTTTTTTTTCCCTTTATCTTTCTTTTTTATAATATTTTGCATTTTAGAGATAAATAATTTTATTTTTGTTTTTCTTTATTTTCTACCTTTTTTTATTAAAATGCCTAAAAAGTATATATATTATTATTTCATCTCTCTTCTTTACTATATTTCCATATCTTGTTTTTGCATGCGAAGAGCTAATCTTTCAGGACAACTTCTACAGTTCGATCCAAAGATCGATAGGACTTTCCTGAGGAGAAGAAACTTACAAAAAACATTTCAAACCGTACAAGAATCTTCAGAAATGGCTGACAAACTGTTGAAAGATTACGCAACATCTTATGCACGTGGGGTTCGGTCTAGCATTACTCGATTGTCAATCGAAGCTAACAATTTTGAAATCAAGCCTGCAGTAATCCACATGGTTCAGTAGAATCAATTTGGAGGGGTACCGCATGATGATCCAAACCATCACCTAGAGCTTTTCTACGAGATTTGTGGTACTATGAAAGTGAACGGGGTCCCCCCAGAATCAATAAGGTTACTTCTTTTTGGATTCTCCCTGAAAGACAGAGCCAAGCAGTGGCTAAATTCTCTTCCAGCAAACAGCATAACATCTTGGGAGTAGTATGAGCAGAAATTTCTGAACAAATTCTACCCGCCAAGCAAAACTGCCCACATGAGGAATTTGATCGCAAGCTTCAAACAGATAGAGTCAGAATCATTATTTGAAGCCTGGGGCAGGTTCAAAAGTATGCTGAGACAGTGCCCCCATCATGGCCTTGAGAAATGGTTGGTTCTACACACATTCTACAATGGAATCAACTATCACATGAAGGTATCCCTCGATTCTGCAGCAGGAGGAGCATTAATGAACAAGAGCCTTGATGAAGCTGAAGAGATCATAGAGAATGTGGCACAGAACCACCATCAGTGGGCAACTGAAAGATCTGGTGGTTCTTTCTCAGGGAATCCAATAAAGGCGTTAGAAAAATTTGACGTAGATGCAATCACACTCACGTCTGCAAAGCTGGACGCTCTGACCAAGAAGCTTGAGGTCATAGTAAATAATACGGCCAATGCAATAGTATGTGTTTGCGAAACTTGTGGTAGTATGGATCACACTCAAGATACTTGCCCCTAGGGCCAATACAAGCATAGATAAATCAACTTGAGCAATGCAATGCGCTAGTCAGTTACAACCAAAAGTAAAACAATCCGTACTCCTACACATACAACCCTGGATGGAGGAATCACCCAAATTTCTCATACCGGAATAATCAGGACCAAGGACCAGCAAAACAAAGCTATCAACCTGAGCAATAGAGCTACTCATCTGGACAACAGACTTATCAACAACAACAACCTTCACAATTGTCTAGAATCGAAAAGATGCTTGAAGAAGCTCTCTCAGAGAAAAAAGAGATGAAGAATGAGATCAAGCAATTGACTCAAAGACTGGAAAATTCTGAAAAACATCAGAAGATGCAAGACAGCCAGATAGCCCAGTCTTTTTCAAGAGCACAGGGAACATTTCCAGAAAAGCCCAATATAAATCCGATGGAACACTGCAACCACATCGAGCTAAGGAGCGGACGAACTTTGGGAGACCCCCAAATCACTACTCAGAAAGGACTTGACTCAGAGGAAGAGCCCTCTCCCCTAATGCCCAATCAAATTCAGAACAGAGATAGAGAGGAGATCACCAAGAAAGTTGAAGGAACTCTTCAAATTCCCCCACAAAGTCAAACTATTCCTTTCCCTCAGAAACTGATAACATCCTAAAAGGATGAAGAGTTCAACCAATTCCTGAAGAAGATTAAGAAAATTTACGTAGAAGTACCACTGATAGATGCACTGCACCAAATGCCAAAGTTCGTAAAATTTTTAAAGGGTATTTTATCTAATAGGAGGCAGAAGGGTGACTTCGAGACCGTAGCATTAACGGAAAATTACATTGCTTTACTTATGGTAAATATTCCACTGAAACTTCAGGATCCAGGGAGTTTTTCCATACCTTGCAAAATTGGTTCTGAACTCATACAGAGGGCTTCCTGCGACTTGGGAGCCAGTGTTAGCCTACTTCCATATTCATTATGTAAGAAGCTAGGACTCTAGAACATTAAACTGACTACTATGACATTGCAATTAGCTGACCATTCATGTAGATACCCAATGGGAATAGTGGAAGACGTACCAGTAGAAGTAGGCGGATTCATCGTTCCCACAGATTTCATTGTCCTGGATATGGAGGAGGATCCTAAGATATCAATCATCCTTGGGAGACCATTCCTTGCCACCGCTGGAGCTCTCATTGATGTAAAAAGTCACAAGTTATCCTTGGAGATCGGTAAAGTAAGGTTAGAATTTGATTTATCTGATTCTTCTAATTGCATCTCCTCTTCTCAGGGAAATTCTAGCAAGATGAACATACACAAAGTTGAGAAATGCAGTTTCCAAGAGAGGTCCCCTCCAGTGAGCAATAAGAAGTACATTTGTCTTGCACGAGCAAAACTAAAGACGCAGACTGGAGCATTAACCCTAGGAGGAGAGTCGTGCTTCCATGGATTTAGTCCACACTAACTAAAATGGGGTCGAGCTAAAGACCTAAAACAAGCGCTTCTTGGGAGGCAACCCAAGGGTTTTTCATTTTAGTTCATCATTTCATTTATCGTTTTATTTCTCTAGTAAAGTTCAAGTCGAGCACTTTTATTATTTCTTTATTTTTGGATATTCATTTTCAGGATGTGCATAGCCTCCACGAGCTGGCCGTGAGCGTTTCATGGGCGTGGAGGCGTCAGAGGAACCAAAATGACGAAAGGCGAGTCACCGTGCGCTTAAGGGAGTCGGCCGTGTGACCTCACACGGCCGTGCGAAGCTGACAGAGGGATAAAGGTCATTGGTCGTACAACCTTGCACGGTCGTGTGGCCTGTGTAGAGAAGAGAAAGACATCGACCGTTCCAATTGGCACGGTAGTGTAAGAAGACCAGTGGAGAAAGAAACACAGGTCGTGCCAATTGGCACGACCGTGCGATCAATGCAGAGAAGAAGAAGGCATGAGTCGTGCCAACCGGCACGGCCGTGTGACTTTGGCCAAGGGGAGAAGAGAGGGGGTCGTGCCAATTGGCACGGCCGTGCAGAAAACCCTACCTACCTGGCCGTGTCTATAAGACACGACCGTGCCCTTGCCCGTGTGCGTCGCCTACCCCTCTAAAAAGCTCTAATTCCCATCTCCTCTCCCAAAAGTTTTCTCCTCCCCACTACACCTCATCAGACCCTAATCCCTACCTCTAGAGTTCATCTTTACTTAGATCTACATCTAGATCTAACACTTCTTCAAGCCACAAATCCGGAAAGAGAGAAGCAACTCCCCTATTTTCCTTCCTTCTCCTCCTCTCCCATCCTCAAGATCCATCTCCATAAGAAATTCCTCAAAGCCTTACACATCATGTCGCAAATCTTGAAGAGACTTCATCGAGGAAATGGTGGATCTGGTGAAGGAGATGCGTCGGGAGGCAACAAAGGCAAAGGGAAGGCTTCTTCTTCAAAAGACAAAGGAAAAAAGGGTGGCGCGCGACGAAGGTAATGAAAACGAGTTTAATATTATTTTTAAAAATCATGAACATAAAGCTAAATATAATATCCTTGTCGCTAGAAAAATTATATGCACTAGATATATGGATCCCACTACTTTGGATATGTTAGGAATTAGGGATGACGTAGATTGGATGATTAGTTCTTTAGACTGGAAAGATATTATCTATACTCATTCACCGACTTACCCCCGCCTAGTTCTTGAATTTTTTTAGCTCAATTGATGTTAAATTTTCATCTGAGGATGATTACATAGGGGTCATAACTTTTAGGATGATGAATATAGAAATTCGGTGGACTTTTAGTGATTTTAATAATTATTTCGGTTTACCTATTGGTGGTGCCCGTAGATTTGATGATGAGATTAAATGGAATGAATTTTGGACATCAATAACTTGATTAAAGGAACCTTACGAACCCTCTAGAGCTAAAGCATCCCGCATGCAAAACCCGACGTTTAGATACCTTCACCGAGTGATGAGCAAAATGATCTTTGGTCGAGGAGAGATTGATGGGGTGGTTAGAAATGTAGAGCTATATTCTCTTTGGGCGATGTTGAATAAAGTGGATTTTGATTCCGGATTTCATTTCTTATAAAATTTGTTGAGAGCAGCTAAAGCATCTTCAGGGATGATAGTGTTTGGCGGATTGATCACCCAAATAGCATTCAATTTAGGTTGTGAGCTTGATGGATTAGAGGTCATTCATGGTAATGACAATATCGACATTGATTCTTGTCTTGCAATGAAGATGATTTGTCGGGATGAGAATGAGTTTGCTTTCCCTAGGAACAATGGTTTTCCATTACCCCTTCCTTGCCCCAAGCGCACTTCAGTTCGCAACCCCGCGAACTGGGTGATTACTGACTTAATCCCCGAAACTGTTCCCTCCATTATAGAAGAAATCGAGTACCACCAAGAGCCCTCATCATCAGGATTCCCGCAACCTTCCGGATATCCGGAACCTCCTAGGCACTCTTTTGCCTATGGTATGGGACCTTCTAGATTTGATTTTTCTGACTTCCGTACCTCCTTAGACTCTCTTCATGAGAAACAAAATACCCAACAACGATTGTTGGAGGGTCATTTCAAGTTATCTGATAACAAGTTTAGGGAGATACAGGATCATTTTCAGTTCACTAGGGATTTCCATAGTCAAGTGTCAGGGTTCGTTCAGGACTATGAGGTTGACCAGGAAAGAATGAGAAATTTTATGGATGATATGGATATTACTAGACAACAAGTAGATGCCATTTATCAATATCATCAACACATTGGTCATCTTCCTGGTATGCCTAGATTTCCCTCCAGCACACATCGGGTACCCCCTTATCCCCACCCCTGCCACTGTATTGATTTCATCGGAATGATGAAAAGTCTAAGTCTGGGGGGTGTTGTGTTTGCACAACTTGAGTCAAGTCAAGTTTTTCTTTTCTTTTTACATATTTTATTAGTCTGTTTTGTTTATTCACATTTTATTAGTTTCATATTTCCATTTGCATCTCATTTGCACTTTCCTACTTTTGAAAAAAAAATAAAAAAATAGTTTTGAGGCATATTTGAGAACATCAAACCTTCTACTTTTTTTGTTATTTGTCCAATAGCAAAATGACTAGCATTTTCTTAGTTTATGTGTTGTCAAGATAGTGTTAGCATGTTTGGTGTATCTCCTTTCTCTATCTTTAGTAGCATAAAATAAACTAAGTATTGTATGGAGTTTGGTATAAGTCTTGGCCTAACCTTAAGAATCTTATTTTCACTACACTTAAGTACTTAAGTTTGAATAGTAGAAATATTTTTGAAATAATTATGATTCATCCAAATTGTTTAGTACTTTTGTTCCCATGGTAATTTCTTATTTACATTTTGGTTACTAGATAATCTTGGATCATGGAAGCTCATTTAGAAATATCTAAATCCCAACATATACATCTCACATTTGTGATTAGTGCTACACCTCTTTAGTTCAAAAAAAAAGAGAAAAAAAAATTGAATAAGGAATAAAAACAGTTGTCGTGAATGGAAACTAGCAATTCACCCCCTTTGAGACCGAGTTAGGTTAATGGGGAAATGAATGTTATGTTTCTCTTGATTCCGAGTAGTATCCTTTGAGACCTTGTGTAATTTAAGGAAAACGAACCAAGTGTGTAGCAGGTAAGTGCCTTTCACCGGGAACATTAGGAACTTAATTGTATGATGACTTAAATAAGACAGAGAATTAAAACTTGAAGAGTTTGAGTTACTTATTGCACCGAGCACAAAGAACTTATGATTAGGTCATACTTAGATTACTCCATAATCGTGCTTATCAATGAAATTAGTTGATAGAGTTAGGCAAATGCACTAGGGATTATAAAACACTGCAAGAGCTCATGAACATAGTTTGCAGCGTTTTGCTTGAGGACAAGCAAATGTTTAAGTATGGGGGTGTGATGTGCGTAAATATTATGATCGTTTATGCATGTTTTAATGCACATTCACTTGCTTTATATGTATATATTCTTTGCATGATCGTCTCTTTTATCATATACTCATCATGAATACTCTTTTGTTCGGATATCTGCTTTTTGTTTGATTTTGTGTTGACAGGGACAACTTTCGGAGCAAAAACAGTGATTGTCGACGCACCAGAACGAGACAGAGAACACGACAGTGCAACCTCGCACGATCGTGTGGCCAAACAGAAGAAGAGTAGTGCACGGTCGTGCAACTCTTGCACGGCCGTGCGGCCAAACAGGGAAGGATCCTTGCATGGCGTGCAATTCTACACGGCCTTGCCCCCCCCCCCCCCACGACCGCAGCCAAGCAACACACGATCATGCAATCCTACATGGCCATGCCCCAGGAGCCGAGCACCAGATACACACAGTCGTGCCAATTGGCACGATCGTGCAACACGGCCAGAGGTAAAAGAAGGCATGGTCGTGCCACATCCGCACGACTATGCCGCCGCAGCCATGCCCTATCCTATAAAAGGGTTTTAACGCTTCTCCTAGAGGGGGGCGAGCCGTCAAAGGGAGAATCACCTTGGTGTCGTTCCACGCTGTCCAGGACCTCCGTCCAACAATCCTTCATCACCACATCAACCCCAAAAGCAAAGGATTGGATTCGAAGATCACTCGTCATCGTTGGATAAGCGCCCTTTCTCTTTCTCTCTTCTTGTTTGAGAATTGTATGCTTAATTACATTATGTCTTCGGATTTTTCGCCGGCGTCTATGGAGTAGATTCCTTGTTCTAGGATTAGGGAGTAGTTGTGGATTGGTTTTGATGTAAGACTCACATTTATGCCTTTATTCATTGAATGACTTCGCTTGTTTTGTTTCAACTACTATGCATGAGACTTGTTGTGTATTAATTGATTGTGTAGAGATTGCTAATCTCGTAGAGAGAGTATCTTAGATCGTATACCCGAGGGGCCCTAGTGACAGGGGTAACCCGTTCACGGACATCTAGGGTACTTCCTTGAAAGGAGAGGCAACTTCTCCACAAGGAAGCAAGAGACCAAACCAAGCTTTTATTTCTATCCTTAATGACACCAATTAGAGTTGCGTTCTTGTGATCTACCGAGGCGCCCTAGTGACAGGGGTTAACTATGACAGGATTTTACAGGGGATCTTCTCTATTTAGTGCTTAAGGATGATTGCTTTAGCTTCCGACGAATGCATGTTGATGGACAATGAGTAAAGGATAGAATGTGATACATCAATACCACCACAATGAAACCGAACTCCTAGAACTCTTCATAAACCAAGTTAATTACTCTCTCTTCCCTAGTTCTCTTTTTCACTTCCCAATCTCTTTCCTTTAGATAACTTATAACCATCGGTAGTTTAGCTAATCCTAAGTGAGCCATTACTAGTACTTATAACCAGTCCTCGTGGGATTGATAATCTTTATTACTGACGACGAATCCGTACATTTACGGAATCGTAACAGTTGTCTGCTGGACATATCTTGGACGGTCCTTAAGCCAACCGGTTGATTGGGATGTTCGGTTGCACTCTGCACAACCTGCTTTGTTATATATAATACTGCATGTATTCTAGTTGGCCATTAAGGTTGCCTGCCTTTGTATCTGCCTCGGTCATTTAGCCACTTAGTTATATTTTGCGCAGCGTTGAGATACTTGTTCGAAGAACGATATAGTTCTTTTATTCGTGTTGGGAATGTACTTGAGAAATAATATAATACCTCCTGTTCCCAGGCAGTCCTGATAACCTGTGATTTGCTAAAATTCAGTCTGGCTACCAAGAGAAACACATCTATGTTCTGAGAGGTTCAGTTGACATATTCAGTTAGGCTACGTCTTGTCTTTACCAGACCAGTTTTATGTACGGCTAGGGCATATAAACTCGCCTAAGTTTGTGATTGGACGAATACACATGCATACTGTTACATGGTAATCAATTAGGGCGACTGTCAATCAGGGTCGCCCGGGCGCAAGGACGGATCCAAAAATTAAAGGTGGTCTGGGCTTAAACTTGAGAAGACATATATATAAAACAAAAAAAAAAGTCATTATTTGTTCAATGAAATTGTGCCTAAGAGATTTTGAAATGTAAAATTATATAATAGAATTTACATTTATATCCTTTAACTAAATCTCATTCAGTATATTGGGCTTATATAATTGAGCTCATTACATTAGGTGTGTTGGGGTTCAATTAAAGTCTCACATCAGAAAAATTTGGTAAAGATCATGAATTTAAAAAAGATATAGGATATCTCCATTGCATGAGACCTTTTGGGAAGAGCCCAAGAGCAAAGCTATAAGGGTCTAGTTTAAAGTCCACAATATCATGTAATTATGGAGATATGTTAATATTCTTTGGGCTCAACAAGGTAAAATCCTTGTATGATATTGGTACATAGACAAAGGATAGAGAAATATGACAAACCCACCAACATACAAGTAGGCATATTCAATTATGTTCATTTGCGCCTTGACATATCACATTAGCATCGCGTCAAATCCAACCGACATAGTTAATTAATTAGAAAGTTTATTATTTTAGATGACTATATGTCGATCCATAAAATACTCATCCATCTAAACTATATTATTATTATTATTATTATTATTATTATTATTATTATTATTATTATTATTATTATTGATCCTGTCTGAGCGCTGAGTCGATGGACGCTGGGGACGTGGCACGCTCCGCTGCTGATCCGACTGGTGGTGTAGATCTCCGGCGAACCTGCAAAGAAGCCGAGCCGGGAGGGGTTTCCCGGCGACGACCCTCCGACGCTCAAGTCAGACAACGAGAAGTGACAGAGGCAGCGTAACTGTGGCTACAGTGAGGATTGTGCATCCCTTCGTCGACATCTAGGGTCCTTATATAGGACCCCGGGGAGGCGCGGCATGCTTTTTTATGCGTGCACACTTCCCCAAACATACCTTAACGAGCCCCTGTCAGAAAAGTACCTCTGGCGCCATTCCACAATCGTCCGAGCATATCCCGGATGTGACGGTGGAAGCTTCCACCGTATGATCCTGTGTACGGCTCGGCCGCCAACCTTGCTGCCTGTCGACGGCAGACGTCTCGAGGATGATGTTATCCCCTGTCTCCTTTGTCCTCTTGCGCTTCTTGTCTGTTTCAGGGCTGAGCGGTTTGGCCGCTCGGCGGGCATATCACTTCTGTCTCAGTCGTATGCTCGGATGAGATTGCTCCGGCCTGACTTTGTTGCCTTGTGCCCCGGCCGAACCGACAGCCCGCTCGGCCATGAAACCTTTTTACCTTGAGCATCGGAAACCCGACCCCTAGTCGAGTTGTCTTTTATTTGGCACGGGGGATACCCGGCCGGTCGGCCATCTCATTCCGATCGGTCGGGTGGTCGGTCGGCCCTCTCAGTCCGATCGGTCGGGTCTCAGGGTTGAATCTCTTGACCTTTGACCTCCACGTGTCGTTATCCTTCCGCCAACGAGGGTCCCCCGTCCTTACCATCGGATCACATGCCTTCCCCTCAAGTCTAGTTGAAGGAGGCGCTAAGTCCGACTGACTGGACTGTCGGTCGGCCTGAGTGACACCGCCATGCCACTTTGGAATGTTCCTCCTCATGGCCGCTCGGCCTCTTCCGAGCGCTGGCTTTGCTGCCGTGTCGACGGTCAACGATGACGCCCTTCGGATCTCCTCGGGATTCATGCAAATCTTCTCCATTAAGACCGAGCACGCGCGCTGTGCGCCGTAATGGCGCTCATTAAATGCGCCCCTATGGCAGGGTGCCACGTAGTGCCTCCGCCGGCGTCATCATATGGCTCGGCGATGTGTCCGATGGGACATCGGCGATTTGAAATGAACAGCCCGATAGGGGCCTCGATTCCTGTGACCTGCATCGGACGGTAGAGGCCGATCGGGCCCGACCTTATAAAGCCTTCACCTTCTTCCTCCGCCGCACTTTTGCCTTCGCGTGTCCCGCCGCCTTCCTCAGTGCTTCAGCGTTTCGGCTATTCCGAGTCCCCGTGCTCCGACGATTCCTCGCCTCCTTCCTTCGATCCTCCGCTTCTTTGTAAGGTTCTTCCGCCTTTCTTTCTTTGATTCCTTTGTTTTCTTCACGCTTTTAGCCGCGTTTCGCCTTTTGGTTACTGCTTCGTTCCTCTTCTCGCTTGCTCATTTTCTTTCCCTTTCGATTTCTGCCTCCTCCATTGCTCTGGCGATGGCAAGTTCCTCTCAACCCGCGGACTCGGCTCTCGGCCCATGGTATACCACCATGGAGTCGTGGTTCGATCGGCGCGATGCCGAGAGCCTGTTTAACGCTTTTGATATCCCTTCCGATTTTGAACTGATTTTGCCTTCACCTTCCGCTCGGCCGCACAAACCACCGAGCGGCGCCTTTTGTCTTTTCCGCGACCAATTCATAACCGGTCTGCGGTTTCCCCTCCACCCCTTCATTGTTGAAGTTTGCAACTTCTTTGGCATTCCGCTCGCCCAATTGGTTCCCAACAGTTTCCGCCTCCTGTGCGGAGTTGTGGTCTTATTTAAGATACACAACATTCCCCTCCGCCCAGAGGTCTTCTATTATTTTTATTATCCCAAACAATCCGAGCCGGGCACTTATCTGTTTCAAGCTCGACCCGGCTTAGTCTTTTTTGATAAGCTGCCCTCTTCCAATAAACATTGGAAAGATAACTTTTTCTATCTTCGTGTTCCCGGGAGGCTCCCTGATGAAGCCTAAAATCTATATTAAATGTCACGAATGGGCTTATCAAATTAGTACAAATGTATTTTCCACTGAACCCCTTAATTTTGCAATGACGTTGTAGTAACGAGCCCAAGATCGCTCTCGAGGAACCAACAGTATGATGTAATTTAGGATTGTCTTTTATTCCTATTTTTTTGGGGTGTTCGATATAAAAATGGAGTTGGGGGTTTAAAAGCTTTAAATCTAAATCTACAAAGGAAAACACAGCAGTAAAGAAATTAATCTAAAGCATAACTAAAACCTACCTATGTGCCAACAATCAAACCTTAATGCATTGTCACTCCTACATTGAGATTAAATCATTGACACACCCTTAAACTAAGCATAAACAACAAGACATGAATGAATACGTTCTAAAGAAAAATTTAAATCTTAACTACTAAAACTAAGCTACTCAACAATACTGAAATTAAAGCTAAAGCTGAATTAAGAACAATTTCAAACTCTATTGAAACTAAATTACCCAATGCACTTGAATTAAAACAATTAATCTAAAGAACTATGATTACTGAATCAAAATATAATAAACTGAAATGTAAATATATCAATAGCAAAAAGAATGCAAAAGTTAAACCCTAAACCATCTCAACACTAAATCTCTTCTCACGGCAACTTCTCCTTGCCATCACACAAGGAAACAGCAGAGAACACTCCAACTGTAATCGGGGAAGATAACCTCAGCAACTGAACTCAGCTCAGCCTTCACCAGCACCATCGAAGACCACTCCAAATGAATCTGATGAAGATCGATGCTGCCAACTTCAGGAAATCTGCAAATCTGCGACTGCAACCTCAGATCTGAAATGGAGCTGATGGTGGATGGATTGTCGTCGGGAATGGTCCAGAAGTAGTGGAGGAACACCGCCAATGCTCTCGGATGGAAAACGGAACCATCGATTGGAGGAACACCTCAAAATCGATAGCGACAGAAGCAGAGGTTTGCGGAGCAGAATTCTCGCCGCAGGATCACCTTTGAGCGAGCTCAGATGGCCGGAAGCTGGTCGCAAGCACTGAGAATGTCGTCGTCGATGAAGTTGCCGGAAATTGATCTAGAATTCGAGATGGGGTCGGAATCTCGAAGAACGCCGCGGGACGCGAAGAACAACGCTGTGGAGAATCAACGAAGAAGCTCACTGTAGCTTCTCAGATTTAAATCAGATCTGGATCTGAAATGAACGGCTGAGATTATTCCGGGCTAAATCAACGGTGAAAAGTCATCCAAATTCCGATCTTAATATACTGATGTTGATCTAGGGTCTGGATCTACCCTCCCGTAGGTCGGATCGATCAGGTCATCACTGGATGGCCCGGATCTGCACAGTCTTCATTGAACGGTCCAGATTAATCCGGCTGGATCAATGGCTGGATGAACTCAGATCTGGATCAAAACTTCTGGATCTGGATCAAAACTTCTGGATCTTCATCAATCGCTTAGATCTGCTCTCCATTAGGTTGGATCGGCCAGATCTTCAACGGATGGTTTAGATCTCTCCTATTCTTGATAAACGGCCCAAATCGATCCAAAGCTTGATCTTGTCTTTTGAACTCCGATTCGAGCCCAATTCCGGTCCAAATAAATCCAAATCTAAGATCCTTTGATGCCTACAAAATAAGAATCAAATATTAGCATCAAATAATACCAAAAAATAATATAATTTGTAATTAAGTCCAAAATCTATGCAATGCACAAAAATGTAATGTAACCATGATTTAAACTATGAAACCAACATCAAAACCATGCATAAATGAATCAAAATAATGCAGTAAAATCATGGTTATCACTCCCCTTCCGTACGAAATGGCAGGTCAGACCGCCCATCTCTCCTGAGTTGAAGAAGTTTAAGACCCGACTGGAGTACCTTCAAGCAGCGAATCTGCTGACTGGTCTGAAGCTCAATATCAACAAGCTCCTACCTGAAGGAGTGATGTACATATTTGGTTTGAGTTCGAGCCGGACCCCCCTTCCAAGCATCTTTGGTAAGAACTTCACTTGTACATTTGCCTTGAGTTCTAACTGATTTCCTTCTTTTTTCTTTGCAGCGAATATTGTAATGGAGTCCGTGCTGTTCAAAATTTTGAAGAAGAAAACGGTCGCGCTCGAAGCGGCAGCGGCCAAGGAAATGGAGCAACTGGGCATTGCTCCGGTCGGCTCTCACGAGGATGAGAGTGAAGCACAAGCAGGCGAGTCGGCCGCTCAGGCTTCGCCTATGGATGCGACTGGCGGTGCAACTCCTAGCAAGGAACCGTCTGTTCGGGAGGAAGATTCTGAACCGGAGGACGAGCTTCCGCTCGACAGGAAAAGACGGCGAGTTGAGAAGCCTCTCCGTTCGGCAACCTCCTCGGTGCAAGCATCTGAGCGGATAGCCATCGCCTCTCAACGTGGCAAAGCACCATCGGTGGAGGTGCTCTCCTCTGACCGGACTCCCTCTCAGCTGGATGCGCCTGCGACGCCACTCGAAGCGGTGCCGGTTAGCTCCCTTCCTCCCGCACCACGCCGAGTCCTCCGCTCGGGCATTTTGTCCACATTGTCCAGCCCGGCATCCGATCCTTTGGCGTCCGCTCAGACGACTCCAGGTCGGCGCCGTACTATCAGGGCCACTTTGCACCTCCCTATCGAGGCGTTCATGGCCGAGTCCGATCGGCCGACAACTCCCGAGCATATGATCACTATGAAGGGGCCCCTCGCTGAGATGTGGGCCGATGCTCGGGCCCATGTGGCCATGATACCGCTCGACAAGCTGGATGATAGCCACATGCAGCAGTCAACAGGGGTAATGTTTACTTCTTCTTTATGTAGTTTTCCCGATCGGCCTCTTAACCTTTCAGTGTACATCAGCGATGTGTGGAAGAGATTGTTGTCTCCAACCGCTTGGCAATGGTGGAGGATGAGCTGAAGAGGCTAAATAGTCAGGGCGGCCCATCGTCTTCCCGAGGTCCTTCTTATGCCGAGCTGCAGAAGGAGCTCGGCAAAACCAAGGATCTGCTAGAGATCGAGAGAAAGAAGACAGCCGACCAGGCGTACATGCTGGACCAGCTTAACAAGCAGGTCAAAAGTTATGACCACAAAATTGAGCTCACCACTACTCGGAAGAACACCGCCATCACCGATCTGGAAAAGAAGAACATGGAAGCCCGGGCTCTGCAGCAGCGTGTGAATGAGCTGGCCGAGCTGCTAGAAGGCGAGCAGAAAGGCCGCTCGGAGGAGGTGACTAAGCTCAAGGACGATTTGAAGGACCTGTAGGGGGCTCTTGATGCTTCCCGTGCTGCCTTCAAGGAGTATCAAGAGGCAGAGCCGGGCCGCGTTGCCGCCTTGAGGCAAAACTACATCCGCTCGGCGAAATTTATGGAGAAGGTGTGTGACCGGCTGGTGATCGCCTTCGAGTTGGCCATCACCGCCACGGCAGACTATTTGAAGTTCAAGGGCCAGCATCCCGACTCTGTGGTCATCCCCGCTACAGAGCATGCGACACTTCTCACCACCATCCCCAAGCATATTTTTGATTACCTTGAATGAAGTATCTTCTATAATTTTACCGATCAGCTAGACTTTTATTTTCATGTGGCATCTGTAACTTTTAGATGCTATCTTTAAATGAATGCCCACTCTTGCTGTGTTAACCTTTCGTTTTGAGTGTTTCTTTTAATTGTGCCGACCGGTCGCTTGACCTTTTTCCCGCAAGGAATATTTAAGTTTCGCCGATCGGTTAAACGACCTTCCACTCTGCTTGGGATTTCTATGAGCTTTTCGCATAGTGTTTTTCTTCACTATGTCGATCGGTCAAACGACTTTCCATCTTTCATGGACTTTCTACTAGTGTCTCGCTGAAGTGCCTCAACGCGACGCTGCCTCATCTGGTGGGTTTATAGTCGCCAGTCCGACTCTAGAGTTTAACGTCGCCGCTCGACGGTCTTCCGGCCGGAGGGTTTATAGTCGCTGGTTTGACTCTAAGATTTAACGTCGGTGATTGACGGTCTTCTTGCCGGAGGGTTTATAGTCGCCGGTTCGACTCTAAGATTTAACGTCGCTGCTCGACGGCCTTCAGGCCGGGGGGTTTATAGTCGCCGGTTCGACTCTAAGATTTAACGTCGCGAGACCGTCAGGCCGGGGGGTTTATAGTCGCCGGTTCGACTCTAAGATTTAACGTCGCTGCTCGACGGTCTTCTGGCCGGGGGGTTTATAGTCGCCGGTTCGACTCTAAGATTTAACGTCGCTGCTCGACGGTCTTCAGGCCGGGGGGTTTATAGTCGCCGGTTCGACTCTAAGATTTAACGTCGCTGCTCGACGGTCTTCAGGCCGGGGGGTTTATAGTCGCCGGTTCGACTCTAAGATTTAACGTCGCTGCTCGACGGTCTTCCGGTCGGAGGGTTTATAGTCGCCGGTCCGACTCTAAGATTTAACGTCGCTGCTCGACGGTCTTCAGGCCGGGGGGTTTATAGTCGCCGATTCGACTCTAAGATTTAACGTCGCTGCTCGACGGTCTTCAGGCCGGGGGGTTTATAGTCGCCGGTTCGACTCTAAGATTTAACGTCGTTGCTCGACGGTCTTCCGGCCGAAGGGTTTATAGTCGCCGGTCCGACTCTAAGATTTAACGTCGCTGCTCGACGGTCTTCCGGCCATAGGGTTTATAGTCGCCGGTCCGACTCTAAGATTTAACGTCGCTGCTCGACGGTCTTCAACAATGAGCTTACAGCTCGGATAATATACATCCAGCCGAACGGCACGGGGTCTTCGCCATCGAGCCTGTGGCTCGGATAGTATACGCCCGGCCGAACGGCACGAGATCTTCGACATCGAGCCCATGGCTCGGATAATATACGCCCGGACGAACGACATAGGATCTTCAACATCGAGCCCATGGCTCGGATAATATACGCCCGGCAGAACGACACAGGGTCTTCACCACGCCTTCATGAAGCTACCCACTTGGCGCACAATGCTCAAGCCTTTGCTTTATTCTTATAACTTTCATTCCTGCAGCCAAAGGATACAGCCGAAAGGAATATTCATGAAATATATTACATCGGCGCACCTTTCATCCAGCCCGATAGGGCTGGAGGTGGTTTGCACTCCATGGCCTATCCAGCCGCCGTCCATCCTCATCCTCCAAGTAGTAGGCTCCCGATCGGAGCTTCTCGACAACTTTGAAGGGTCCTGCCCAGGGAGCCTCCAACTTGCCTACGTCCCTGACCGGCTTCACTTTCTTCCAGACCAAGTCGCCCACCTGGAATGCTCGGGGAATCACGCGGCGGTTGTAGTTCTGCTTCATTCTTTGCCTATAGGCCATCAGCCGGACGGACGCTTTGGCTCTCTCCTCGTCGATCAAGTCCAATTCTAGCTGCCTCCGCTTGGAATTATCCTCGTCGTAGTTCTGGATCCGGATGGACTCTACGCCGACTTCGACTTGGACGATCGCCTCGCCTCCATACACCAGGTGGAACGGTGTTACTCCCGTTCCCTCCTTGGGGGTTGTGCGGATGGCCCATAGGACTCCGGCAGCTCGTCCACCCAGCTTCCTCCCATGTGGTCGAGTCAAGCCCGAAGAATTCGGAGGATATCCCGGTTGGCTACTTCGGCTTGACCGTTACTTTGGGGATACGCCACAGACGTGAAGTGTTGCTCAATGTCATATCCCTTGCACCATTTCTCGAGCTGCTTTCCAACGAACTGTCGCCCGTTGTCCGACACGAGCCGACGCAGAATGCCGAACCAACAGATGATGTGTTGCTAGATGAATTTCTTGACCATCTGCTCGTTTATCTTGGCCAATGGCTCAGCCTCCACCCACTTGGAGAAGTAGTCGACTGCCACCAATAGGAACCTCCGTTGTCCAGTCGCCATAGGGAACAGTCCCACGATGTCCATGCCCCACTGGTCGAACGGGCAGGACATTGTGGACGCTTTCATTTCCTCCGCCGGCTTATGAGAGAAACTGTGGTACTTCTTACAAGAAAGGCATGTTGCGACGGTCCGAGCGGCGTCCTCGTGTAGAGTTGGCCAGAAGTATCCAGCCAGCAGGATCTTCCTAGCCAAAGACCGTCCGCCCAGATGACATCCGCAAGATCCTTGGTGTACCTCCTGGAGAATGTACTCGGCGTCTTCCGCACTGACACATTTCCGCAGAGGTCGGGAGAATGCCTTTTTGTAAAGCTGATCCCCGATGAGCGTGAACCGGCCGGCTCTCTTCCTTAGTAGCTGGGCTTCATCCCGATCGGACGGCGTGGCACCTGATCGCAAAAACTCCATGATGGCTGTTCTCCAATCGCTCGGGAATGTGAGGCCTTCCATCCGGTCCACGTGCGCTACCAATGATACTTGCTCGATTGGTTGCTGGATGACGACCGGCGATATCGAGCTTGCGAGCTTGGCTAATTCATCTGCCGCCTGGTTCTCCGTTCGGGGTATCTTCTGGACCACTACCTCGGTGAAGCTGGTCTTGAGTTTTTCAAAGGCCTCCGCGTACAACCTGAGTCTTGCATTGTTTATCTCAAAGGCGCCCATGAGTTGTTGAGTGGCTAGCTGGGAATCCGAGTGGATCACCACCCGGCTGGCTCCAACATGTCGTGCGGCCTGCAGTCCGGTTATGAGGGCTTTGTACTCTGCCTCATTATTTGTTGCCCTATAGTCTAGCCGGATGGACAAATGCATCCGCTCTCCTTGAGGCGAAAGTATCAGGATCCCAATTTCGCTTTCGAGCCGAGTGGACGATCCGTCCACATATACTTTCCATGTAGCTTCAGGCTCGGGTTTTTGTACCTCAGTCACGAAATCCGCCAAGGATTGTGCCTTGATCGCCGAGCGGGGTTGTATTGGATGTCGAATTCGCTTAGCTCCGTCGTCCACTTGATGAGCCGTCTGGATGCTTCAGGGTTCAGGAGTACCCTTCCCAACGAGCTGTTCGTCATCACAATAATGGTGTGAGCCAAAAATTAAGGGCGCAACCTCCGAGCGGCAAGGACCAAGGTGAAGGCCAACTTCTTGAGACCAGTGTAGCGAGACTCAGCATCCTTTAAGATATGGCTTAAGAAGTACACTGGCTGTTCTTCGCCGTTCAGCCTTACTAATGCCGAGCCCACAGCATGCTCGGTTGAAGATAAATAAATGCGGAGTGGCTCGCCTACGGCCGGTTTTGCCAACACGGGTAAGGAATTTAGGTAAGTCTTCAGTTCCTCGAACGCCCGATCGCATTCCTCATCCCATTGAAACTTGGTAGCTTTACGTAGAATCTTGAAGAACGACAGGCTCCGGTCGGTGGTCTAAGAAATAAACCTTGACAGCGTCGTTATCCGACCGGTGAGACGCTATACCTCTCGAAGATTTCTGGGAGGCGGCATGTCTTGCAATGCCTTTCTCTTGCTGGGGTTCGCCTCTATGCCCCGCTCGGTCATGATGTAGCCCAGGAAGTGCCCGCTTTTTGCTCCGAACAGGCACTTCTGAGGGTTAAGCTTAACTCCGTATCTTCTCAATGTTTGGAAAGTTTCCTTCATATCCGCATAGAGATCTGCCACCCGGAAAGACTTGATAAGTATGTCATCCACGTACACTTCCAAGTTGCGTCCGATCTGCTCTCTGAATACCTTGTTCATCAGACGCTGGTAGGTGGCTCCTGCATTCTTCAGCCCGAATGACATTACATTGTAGCAGTAGGTGCCGTCTGCCGTGACGAAGCTAACCTTCTCTTGGTCTTCTCGGGCGAGCAGCACTTGATGGTAGCCTTGGTATGCATCCAGCATGCATATCAGCTCACACCCGGCCGTAGAGTCTACCAGTTGATCTATTCGGGGCAGGGGTAGAAGTCCTTCGGGCATGCCTTGTTCAGGTCCGAGAAATCGATGCATACTCTCCACTTGTTGCCCGGCTTGGAGACCAGTACCACATTCGCAAGCCAACTCGGGAATTGTACTTCCCTTATGTGGCCGGCCTCCAGAAGCTTCTCTACCTCTGCCCGGATAATTACATTCTGCTCCGCGCTGAAGTCCCTCTTCCTTTGCTTCACCGGCAGAGCGTCTGGCCGGATGTGAAGCTCGTGCTGCGCTACGCTTGGCGAGACCCCTGACAGCTCATGGGTCGACCAAGCGAAGACGTCGCAGTTTCGCTGGAGGCATTTGATCAGCTTTTCCTTCTGCTTCTCCTCCAGGTCGGACGCTATGAAGGTGGTGGCCTCCGGTCGAGAAGAGTCAATCTGCACCTCCTCCTTTTCTTCATAAACCAAAGAAGGTGATTTTTCGGTTATAGTATTTACCTCGACTCGCGACACTTTCCAAGCGGACTTGGCTTCGGCTCGGATCATCTCCACATAGCATTTTCGAGCTGCCAGCTGGTCTCCCCGCACCTCCCCTACCTGATCTTCCACCGGGAACTTGATCTTCTGGCAGAAGGTAGAGACGACCGTCCGGAACTCGTTGAGAGCCGGTCGCCCCAAGATAACGTTGTACACAGAAGGAGCATCAACCACGATGAAGCCGGTGGTCCTTGTCCTTCTGAGTGGCTCCTCTCCCAACGAGATAGCCAGCCGGACCTGGCCGACCGGCAGGACTTCGTTCCCAGTGAACCCGTAGAGGGGGGTTGTTATTGGCAGTAGCTCAGCTCGGTAGATTTGTAGTTGGTCGAAGGCCTTCTTGAATATTATATTGACCGAGCTGCCTGTGTCAATGAAAATGCGGTAAATAGTGTAGTTAGCTATTACCGCTCGAATGATCAGGGTGTCATCGTGCGGGACTTCGACTCCTTCGAGGTCCCTAGGCCCGAAGCTGATCTCGGGTCCGCTCGCCCTCTCCTGGCTGCAGCTGACCGCGTGTATCCTCAGCTGCCTTGCGTGTGCCTTTTTGGCTCTATTGGAGTCTCCTCCGGTCGGGCCTCCGGCGATGAAATTGATTTCGCCTCGAGATGTGTTGCCCCTATTTTCCTGCTCTCGAGCGGATGGTCGAGGTCGTTCATGCGACGCCCGATGGTGGGCTCCGGGCTGCTGACGATGTTGCCGTCGGGGGATCTCCTTTCTATCCTTTAAACGGGGCTCCGTTGTCGATGTCGCCGGTCTGGTGAAGGTGATCGGCGGTGGTAGCTCCTTGGCGCAGGATGAGCGAGGGGGGGAGGCTCCGACAGTCGCGGGTGTTGTAAGTAGCTGACTAATAGAGTGAACAAAACATTGGGGTCCATACCTTCCCCTTGGGCTTGGGCCGATCAGCCGCGACTTGCTGGACGGCGTGCGGCCGAGTGTGCTGATGAGGACGGGCGGCCTCGGCTCGCGGTCCTCTGGGGGGCTGATGACTGACGGGCTGCTTCCGCTCGGCGGAAGCTGGTTGGTCACTCAGGGCTTCCTTTCTTCTCGTCGCCCTGGGCTTCCTCCACATTGATGTACTCGTTGGCCTTATGCAGCATGTGGTCATAATCCCGAGGCGGCTTCCGGATCAGCGAGCGGAAGAAATCACCGTCCACGAGCCCCTGCGTGAACGCGTTCATCATTGTTTCTGAGGTGACCGTCAGAATGTCCATGGCCACCTGGTTGAAGCACTGGATGTACGATCGGAGCGACTCCTTCGTGGCTTGCTTGATGGCAAACAGATTGACACTGATTTTTTGGTGGCGCCTGCTGCTCGTAAAATGATGGAGGAACGCCGTTCGAAATTCCTTGAAACTCGTGATAGACCCGTCCGGCAACCTTCGGAACCACTGATGCGCCGATCCCGAGAGGGTGGTGAGGAACACTCGGCACTTCACATGATCTGTGTATTGATGTAGTGTAGCAGTGTTGTCGAACTTACCCAGATGGTCGTCTGGGTTGGTTGTCCCGTTGTATTCCCCGATCGCAGGGGGCACATAATGTTTCGGCAGTGGGTCCCGCAGGATGGCATCTGAGAACTGTCGATTGATCCGCTCGGGTGACGCATCCGTTCGGGGCGCTTTTCCTTTTCTGACGTCCCGGACGGGTGCTTCGTCTGATGAAGAACCTTTGTCCTGATTAGCTTGCGCGACCTCCGAGGGCGTCTAGAACAGAGCCCGATGAAAAGGTATCGGGGCGGGCAGCGCCCCCATCTGGGTGTCGGTCGGTCCCTTATTTTGCCCCCATATTGAGAGCTGTTCCGATCGCTCTTCGGGTGGCGCTCGGCCCCCTGATGTTGATGTCGCCTGCTGCGCTGCCCGCTCGGCCTGAGCTTTCTGTTGCTGCTTCACGATTTTTGCTGCTCGCGCTTGGATGAGTGCTTCGAGCTCCTCAGGAGAGAGCGTTATCAGAAGTTGATGTCCAGCTTCTTCCATCTTCTAGGCTCGGATTCAGGTGCGTTCCCACAGACGGCGCCAATATGATCCTGTCCGAGAGCTGAGTCTACGGACGCTGGGGACGTGGCACGCTCCGCTGCTGATCCGACTGGTGGTGTAGATATCCGGCGAACCTGCAAAGAAGCCGAGCCGGGAGGGGTTTCCCGGCGACGGCCCTCCGACGCTCAAGTCAGGCAACGAGAAGTGAGAGAGGCAGCGTAATTGTGGCTATACTGAGGATTGCGCATCCCTTCGTCGACGTCTGGGGGTCCTTTTATAGGACACCGGGGAGGCGCGGGCACGCTTCTTTATGCGTGCACGCTTCCCCAAACATACCTTAACGAGCCCTTGTCAGAAAAGTACCTCTGGCGCTATTCCGCAATCGTCCGAGCATATCCCGGATGTGACGGTGGAAGCTTCCATCGTATGATCCTGTGTACGGCTCGACCGCCAACCTTGTTGCCTGGCGGCGGCAGACGTCTCGAGGATGATATTATCCCCTGTCTCCTTTGTCCTCTTGCGCTTCCTGTATGTTCCAGGGTCGAGCGGTTCGGCCGCTCGACGGGCATATCACTTCTGCCTCAGTCGTATGCTCGGATGAGATTGCTCCGGCCTGACTTTGTTGCCTTGTGCCTCGGCCGAACGGAGAGCCCGCTCGGCCATGAAACCTTTTTACCTTGAGCATCGGAAACCTGACCCCTAGTCGGGTTGTCTTTTATTCGGCTCGGGGGATACCCGGCCGGTCAGTCATCTCATTCCGGTCGGTCGGGTGGCCGGTCGGCCCTCTCAGTCCGGTCGGTCGGGTCTCAGGGTTGAATCTCTTGACCTTTGACCTCCACGTATCGTTAACTTTCTGCCAACGAGGGTCCCCCGTCCTTACCACGGATCAATTATTATTATTATTATTATTTATGTAATAAAATTATTATGTGATTTAACCATTTAGATGATTAAGGAATGATTTAAAAGTACATTTAGTGTTGGAAAAAAATAATGAAAATGTTTTTATTGACTGGGATTTTTTTTAATTTATTATGCAATTTGATTTGTTTACACTTGATTTGATGTTATTTAATGTGCAGGCTACATAAGGAAATGAATCATGCTTATTTCAAAACTACATCATTGGTAATTAATCATATATTTGGTTGTTGGGTCACTGGGATTAAACTAAATAATTGTAATTAATCATATATTGGGTTGTTGGGTCACTGGGATTAAACTAAATGAATTATTTAGTGTCGTAGTCGAAATGTTTGAATAGATCACAAGTTGTACCAGGAAACATCCAATAGAAAAAAAAGTACGAACATAGGAAGTGCTCTTTCTTGACTTGAGGGGTGGGCTGCAGCCCAACACTATCCTAACATATATATGTGTCTACTCGGACGTGTACATAGGCACTCATTCGAACTAAAGAATTTAACTTTCTTCTTGATCATATCTATGATTAATTGGTCTACTGTAGAGTGAGTTGATCCTTCCGGTCAGTACATGAAGTCGGTCGACCTCCATCTTAATTACTAATTAAGATCTTACTGCCCTTAAGACACTAACCTTTTCGGTTTGCTCTACTTAAGGGCTAACCATCCCTCCCACTAACTGCTTTTTTCCCAATCGGCTTATAACATAGTTTGGTTGAATCTAAGAATTTTAGCACTAGATGATTAATCAAAGCTAGATGAAGGGATGTTATTTCTTCTTGAATATAACCGTCATATCATCTTGATTTTAACTGTCTCATCATCTTGACTCTAACTACGATATCATCTTCTAAGTCAACTCGTCATAACTTGTATCAAGGTGGACCCCATAAATATTTGATTTATTGGATATATTGTGACATTTGGGAAATGTGAGGAGTTAAATAGTGAACCCCATACATATTTAGTAGAAATATTTGATCTATGCTCTAACACCATCATCTCTCATCTTTTCCAGAGTGAATAGATGGGCCGACCCATGATAGAGCGAACCACCCCATCAAAGATTCATAATTTAATGTGGCGCATAAGGTGGGCCAATTCGTTATCCCGACGCACTGGGAAATCTCCATTCTAACCTAACTCATGGTGGATTGTGGATTAGATAGATCAATCCATCAAATATTTTTTTAAAAAAAATGATAATTTCATAAATAAATTTTGGCTTGAAGATCTATTTATATTTTGAGTTTTTTTAAAAAAAAATTTCCTTCTTAGCTAGCGAGTTAACTCAAGCCCACTTCACCCTTGGCCCGCTTTAGACCCACAATCCATATAAATTATTCTATTTAAATTTATTTTTAAATAGATTGATAAAATTTTAACTTAATCTATTTTAATTGTTTGATGTGATTTAATCTAAATTGACGGTTCTCATTCTTCCACCACTCCTCTCTAATGCCCAATAATCTAGAATTCTCTTCACAAAAATTGAAGAGTTTATTTGATAATCACACATGAATAGAAGTATGGAATGGGATTCAATGTTCTTTGATATGCAATTGAATATCTGCACGTTGCTTCAATAATTGAAATCCTCCGATCCATGAGTGGAACAAGATTCTCCCTAGAGTGTGAATTACTCCGGTGAAAAAATTAAAAGAGATATTGTAATTTAACACAAGTAGCTAGCATTATCTTCATTCTTATAAATATGCTGCAGATTTAATGCATATTTATAGCCCAAATCGATAGCATTCTAGATAGATATTAAGTTACATAAAATTCAATACTGTTGAAAAATATTACTAAACAGTTAGTTCATATTTATAATAAATACGTTGAAATAGTGGATCTAATGAGAAGCAAAATCTAATAAGAATTGTCGTCATGCATTGGTCTCGCTGGAAGTCTGATATGTTGAATTCAAAATTACGATAATTTAAAGTAAAATTAGGAATCAAAATTAAACTTGAATTATAATAAAATATCATTTTTTTAAACTTGATTAAATTATTTTAATTTAATTAAAATCATTTTAATATTGTTTCTTTATTTTTTTTATTAAAATTATTATAAATATTTTGACTAGAATTATTTATAATAATATATATCCTTTTGTTCTTTTTCAGATAGAGGGATATGATATCGAAAAATAAAAGCCACCCTTTTTTTTTTACCGAAGTCGTTAATGACTAATTTGTCGTTGGTCTGACAGTTCGACTTGAACCGGCCGCCAAGTGAGCCGGATCACTTTAGAAATACAGCTGTACCTACGAGGCTACCACAAGCCTTTTGTCATTTTTATTCTAAATTTCACATTGCACTTTCACACACACACACACATGATCAGAGTGAGAAAGACGCACAAAACTCGCATCGGATTCTCTTAAAACTAAATTAAATATCACGAGTCGTGATCGCAACCCGTCTCGATCAATAGACTAAACTAGCGATCACGCAATTTAATAATTAGTCACACTTCCTATATATGTGTACATCCAAAACCACAAACAAGGCGCACTCTAAGTCTTTAAATAGTCTATAAAAGGCAATCTAAAATATTTTAAAAATATATACTTAAAATTAGGACCTTGTATTTTATTTTATTTATTTTCAAAAAGTTCTAAGAGTTATCCATTTCATCACAAATTCAAAAGAATCCCTTAAAGACATGTTACAATACTCGACCCGGACACATTTACCAGAACAATATAATAATAAACCTTAAACACATACTTACAATTCTCAACCTGATGACGTATTTACCAGAACAGTAAAACAAAAACAATGAAACGATCCATAATTCAAGAAAATCATCGGTTCACCTCTCGAGCTCCATGGCGTGGATGAGTCTTTTTCCCATATGATCAAAGCTCGGAGATTCCATCAGCTTCTGGGATTCCAAGTCCATGCCCTCCTCTTCCTCCTCCTCTTGCGATCCTTCTTCTTTGACTACGGGAAGGTAGCGTGGCTCCTCCGGGTAGGCCTTGGAGACGAGCAAGAAGAAGAGGACGCAGAAGACGAGGAAGGCGGTCATGAACCAGCTGAACTGGAGGTTGACCAGGGACTTGGCTCGGTCGAGCGCCTCGGTCGTGTGGCAGCGCACCACTCTGTGGCCCTCCTCCAGGTTCATGAAGCAGCCCTTGGAGATGAGGCTCGGCGTCCACAGCATGAAGCCCATGACCACGAACCACACCCCCTGGAACGCGATGCTGGCGGACCTCACGAAGCTGAGCAGGAAGCTCCTCGGGCGGGCGAGGCCGAGCAGAGTAGTGGCCAGAGAGACGGCGATGACGGTCTGCAGCAGCCAGTGGTACTGCCCTTCCACGCCCATGTGGTCCGCGGAGTGGAGGTGGAACACGAGCAGCTGCTGCGCGAAGGCGGCGGCCGCCAGCAGCATCGTCAGCTCGCCGCGCAGCGGCGCCCGGAGGCGGTCGAGGGCGACGCCGAAGGCAGAGTAGACTAGCAGCGCGAGGGAGATGGCGGCGTGCTCGAAGTTGTGGAGGTGGTCGGAGGGGATGGAGCCGTCGTCGTCGAAGGGCTGGTGCTTTGCCGGGCCGATGACCAGTTCCATGGAG
The DNA here is from genome assembly GCF_018446385.1 of Zingiber officinale. Taxonomy (NCBI): domain Eukaryota; kingdom Viridiplantae; phylum Streptophyta; class Magnoliopsida; order Zingiberales; family Zingiberaceae; genus Zingiber; species Zingiber officinale. The sequence continues at coordinate 17,059,938 of NC_055992.1, forward strand.
ATGGAAGCCAGGCTGCCGAAGGCGATGAGATACAGCTCCAGGTGGCGGAGCCTGCCGCCGGCGGGGAACCAGGGGAGGGAGGCGTAGGAGCCGGGGCGCACCGAGTGGAGCCGCACATGGTTGAAGAGGTGCCACAGGCCAATCACCAAAAACCCAAAACCAGGCGCCACATGACCAACCAGAGTCCCCATGCTTATTAATCGATCGACTGCGAGACTTTAGATGATCGCGCGCGCGCACAGTTGCAGAGGGATGGATGAGGTGAGAGCGACGAGGCATCGGTGAGCTTTTATGGTCGAGTGAAAGAGGGTCTGGATGGCTCCTCGTAGAATTTGGAAAGACGAAAATTCATGCTTTGGCTTGATCAGATCGAAGACTGGTCGAGGATCTGGAAGGAAGGTGGGGCTGCCCTGGGGCCTTCTCATCGCCTCGCCTGGCAGTCAGTTGACGAATTGGGTTTCGCTTTCTTCCCTAAACTTGTAATTCTTCCCTAATCGATCGAGGTTTCTCGTATTTGGAATCTGCGTGAGTTTGTTCATCGGAAGAAGGTTTGACTTGGAAGAAGCGCTACTGCGCGGGGATTGCTGGAGGCGGCTTCCTTGTCCGCTACGAAAGTGAGGGGAAAATTTCATTTTACCCTCCCTATTTAATTTAATTTAATTTAATTTAATTCACCATTCACAGTTTGTTTTAAAAAAAAAAATAAAACACGATAGCGATCAGAGTTTTTGACTTGAGCGATGTTTAATCAACACACGTAGCTTTATTGTGGCTTGGTGTTCAAATCACGCAGCCAAATAATAATTCAAATAATAAAAAAGACTAGATTGCAAAATTCCTGTTTGGTAGTTGAATCAGGTTCGCACTCTTCCCGTGGGTTCGAGGAGAGTTGCTAGACCACTTCTCTTTGCCTTAATAATTTTAGTAAAAATTATGTGATATACCAAGGGATACGTAGATTCCGCCTGGAACGGATGACACATTTTGGATACAGGAGTGATGGCTGAATCTTAGTGTCAAGGGTTCAATTCTCTAGCGATGCATTTATAGGACGCTTGCGGTGCTAGAAAACCTAGTGTATTGGGTGCTAGAAAACCTAGTGTGTTGGATAGATAGATTGCGAACCGACTTTTGAATTTACTTGTTACATGGAATGTGAGGTCGGACTGTCCATGGGCGGAGCCACATTGGGACTAGGATGGGTTTCAGCCCCATCAATTTTAGAAAAATAAAATAAAAAAAATTATTCAGATATTTTTTCCTTAATTATTTTTTTGTTTTCCTGCATACACTTTCCATTAAATCAAAATTTTTTATTTTTTTAATTAAATTTCCAAAACACATGTCAATTTATTAGGAATTTTAATTAAATTAAAATTTTATAAACTCCACCACAATGCCTCATATTTTTACTCTTTCTTCTTATCCGCAAAGTCGTAAGTGCGAAAGATTTTAATTTTGATCTTCTTTTTCCGTCACTAGGTTCGAGTAGATATGTTTATTTTTAGAATGGATTTCCTTCGAGCAATCAAGGTTCTTTCTTGGCAACGTAATCTCACAATTTCTTGAAGATCTTTACATTATCATTCACATGATATTTTATATTCATGTCCTATACAGGTGTTCGGCAGTAAATCGACGAGAACAAGCGCGACATCCCATCTCTCGAATAGCACACGATATCGGTACAACCATTGTCGTAGGTATATTTTCTTTTGATATTATCTGTATAAGTCAACTACTATTTTTTATTTTAATAAATTGATTAAATTTATTAATAGATTTATTAATTAGTTTGATTAGTTTTATTTAATGAGTTTGTTCAACGGGAATTGATTGAAAAAAATTGATAATGATATAATAATTAATGAGTTTGATTTTAAGAAAAATCGAAGAGCAGAATTTCAATAGTATTTTTTTGCTCTATTCTTTAATTTTGAATGTATTGAATATTAGATACTATTGTTCTATAATTTAAAAAAATTAATAATCATTTTTTGTTTATATTTTTAATCAATTAATTTATTATATCTCAATGATCAACCCTAGGTAAATTTAAATTTTGGCTACGCCCCTAAGACCGTCTATCCCAAAATTAGTTGAATTGTAAAATTTGAATATCTAATATAAAATAATAATAATTTTCTTCATTCTAATTAGTCTAACACAAACTCGATCGTTGAAAGGGTCATTGTGGCATCACTGATGACCTTTAACTAGTATTGATGTGCAAATAACACTGTGGATCTTACAATAGGCTAAGGGACAACACAAACTTGATCGTTGAAAGGGTCATGATGACCATCACTGATGACCTTTAACAAGTATTGATGTGCAAGTAACACTGTGGATCTTACAATAGGCTAAGTATGGGACGAGCTCTACCGGACGAGACTTTACTTAAGGAGTGGTACAACAACATCATTTTGACATTTGTCTATGTAAAAATTGTACTAAGGTGAAGGAGGATGGTCATCACATGTAAACATCGACAAATCAACATCTTGAAGGTTTCGAGAGCAAACGTCGTCTTTCTTTCAAGTGGGGCAATTTTGGATACAATTGTGAGCCTTATTTTTGATGGGGCAACTTAGCAGTTGATAACAACCACAATGGAGGGACTGATACGATGATACCGAGCATCCCTATCAACAAAAGTGGAGGTTGAGGCATTGGTAACAAACACCCCAATTCAGGAGCTCACGGTGCAAAGCTCTTCGGGAGTGCTACGCCTTCCCATTCCAAAGGACCGCCTATCAAGAGGGTTGTTGGACGCCAAATGCTCTTTACCTCAACTATCTTGGAGGAAGGGTTACCCCTAGTTTTTAATCACCTCAAGTTGGGGAATACAATGGCATGACCATTTCGGAGAAGAACCTATGTCGATTATTCAAATGAAGTTAAGTATCAGGTATTCCTAATTATTCTTGTAAGAAAATAGAGTTGTTGAGTTGGGAGGCAAGGCTTCTAAGTAGGCTAGATTACCAAACAGAAAGCAGGGTTGTTGGGCTAAAAGTCAAGGTTGCCTAGTGGGTGTTGGTTCAATCAACCCTTGGTCAATGTTGACCAAGCTCGAGTTGACTTGAGTTAGAATTTCAATATTTGATCAATATATTAGTTGGTTGAGTTAGACATCAAGTAGGTTAATTAGGTTGATCAGATACTTGACTCGAGTTAGAATTTCAATATTTGATTAATATATTAGTTAGTCAAATGAGACGTCAAGTAGATTAAAATTGATCAGATACTTAACAGTCGATCAATATGTTAAGTTGGTCAGCAAAAAGTCAAGTAGTCAAGGTTGATCGGATAATTGATAAGATATAAAAAGTCTAAGTGAATCACAGTTGACCAGATAATTGGCATTCAGAAGTTCAACATAGAGTTGACATGAAACAGAAAGCCCAAGTGGATCATGATTGACTAAACACGTGGTGATTAAAAGTCAAACAAGTATTTGATAGTAGGAAAGCCTAAGTGAGTCACGATTGACTGGACATTTGGTAGTCAGAAGTTCAATAGTGAGTTGGCATGAGATGTGAAGTCTTGGCAGGTTAGGTTGATTAGATGTTAGGCAACGATAAAGTTTTTGCAAGTCAAGGTTAATCGGATGCTAGGCAACAACAAAGTCTCGGTATGTCAAGGTTGACCGAATGTCAGACAACGATGAAGTTCTGATAGGTTAAGGTTGATAAAATATTATACAATGAGGAAGTCTTGGCAGGTCAAGGTTGACCTGATGTTAGGAAATGATAAGTTTTGACAAGTCAAGGTAAACCAGATGTCAGGCAAAGGAAGTATTGGTAGACTAAGATCCACGGATAGCAAACAAGATGATAATTCAATTTTGATAAGATTGAAATAGAAGTATTAGTCGATTAATATGGTATAACGACTAATTGATGTAAAAACTCCTAAAACTTAAAAAAAAATATGGTTGCTATATTGTTGCTACATTATTACTGTAGTACTATGACCATTTTTTTGCTAAGTGTTGCTATAGTAATAATCAATTGATGAGCACTGCAATAGTGTACAAAAGTTTCAAAATTCGATTGAAAATTTTGATTGATTACAACTAATTGACTGACATAGTATATTAATTAACTAATATCATTGTTTGAGCGAATAGAGAGTTCAGAATTTGATTGTGGGATTTGACTATTCGTGATCAGTCGACTAATAAAGCCTACAGTCGACTGATGGTGGTTAAATATGTCAAAAAAAGAGTTGTTCTACATGTTTAAACCATAGGATTTGACAAGGCAATCTATTGATGGGTAATATCAATTGACTACTAGGTGGAAATCAACTCAAACAACAACCCTTAAAAGGAAGTTTTTGAAGAATTTTGTTGGTGCTAGTTTTTGAGAGGTTAGAGGTGAAGTGCTATTGTATTTTCTACCATCAAGAAGCAATCTAAAGTGACAAAAGCAAGCAAAATCAAAGTGTTCATTATAAAGTTGTTTTACTTTATATTTGTAATTGTATCTTTATATTTCTTATATTGTTTGGAAGAAAAGGTTGTAAAAGCTTCTCCTCCTCTAAAAGGTATCTGAGAAGGAGGTAATGGTAGTTAAACTAGGTCTTCAACGCAGGGGCGGATCTTGCACGAGCCCAATCGGTGATTGAAAGAATCAATCTCAAGAAGTTTGGGAAGTCCAACATGAAAAATAAATTTGTATAGAACAGAAGAAGAGGAAGCAAAAGCCGATGGTTATGATGAAGAAGATGAAATCAAAGCACTGCCATGAAAAGGAAACTTGCCTAAAGAACAAACCTAGAACAAATCTGCCAAACATGAACAAAGAATCCACTAGAATACCACATGACAAGAATTATGGTGAAGCAAAGGCAGATTTGTACAAATCTGATAAAGAATCACAATGAGAAGACTCCAGAAACTATAGAATAATGAAACGAATATAACAAAATTAAAACTACGATTCTTGGAAAATTGGGATGAAGTTGACTCTTGCCCTCCACAAAGGCTTGACCAAAGGGATCACAAAACTAAGGCTTGACTAGAGGATCCTAAAATGTGTCACTCAAGAAGACCCAAAAGATCGCTATGAGAAAGCTTGACCCTATTTTATGATTTGGGATCAATTATTAGAGTTAATTAGTTTTGTAGGCATTGTTCATCTCTCTCACACACACACAAATAATTGATAATAAATTCAGCTGTTTAATTGGTGACAAAATAATAGAACAATAAGTTTAATTGGTGCTCGTAACCTGCCCGTCGACAATAGCCTTAATTTGTCTACACCGAACTAATATCCTAGCTCTGCCTTGCTTGGGCGTAGTCATCTTGGAAGACAGTAAACCAAATAAAGTCAAGCATGTTAATGTGTGTTCTTATTTTGTTGGCGTCGAGTTCGATTCAAAATTTCCCCTACACATTTAAAAACGAGCACGAGATCGAGATGAAACAATCAAAGCTATTCATCCCCCTCTAGTTTGCATGAGTTCTAATAGCGGGGAGGTGTGCTGAGCACTATAATTGAGACTTGTGTTAGATATTAGTCTTTCCAAGTCACACTAATAACCAAGCACATTCTTCCTATGACGAACTGATTTGTACTCGAACACTATCATCGAAAAAGCAAAGAGCTGCTCGACAAGTTGGTGGAGAAGGTATAGGAAGGATTTGGATGAATTCTTTACTGTGGTTTCCTCTACTCTGCTCTTACACCCACCCAAGGTAGAAGACTCCTTGTATTGTATAGGCTTTGAATCTTGACAATATTAAATCTGCCTTTTAATAATCGAATAATAGACATTGATTACCTCCACCTGCTTGGATTGAAACGCAAACAACTAGCCATTAATGATTGGTCATTACCATTCGAACGGTTATAAGTCAGCTATTAACGTCTAATTGTTTCAAGTCTACCATTAATGTATGTGTCACATACTTAAAAATAAAAAATAATATATTATTTATGAAAATGATAATTATGATGTATTTTGTATTTTTTTTCCTTTTTTTTTAATAATTTAACAATCAAATGAATGTTATGTCCCCATGATTTTGAGCTTTTATAAATATTTTAGCAAGATAAGAAAATTTTAAGACTATGGGCCAAACCATTTCCAAATGCAATAATAATGCTTAATTTGTTTACTTGATGGAAGAGCGTGCAAGCAACATGGGTCATCTTAAAGCACATAAAACAATGACGCGTGTGCATGTATTGACCCTTTAATTAAGACTAGAATTGTGCTAAGCAATGAAGTGGATTGGGATCTTTAAGTTGTTGGATGTTGTTGGCAGTCATTTTAGACAACATTATAAAACAAAGCACAGTTGACACGCAATCGATTAGGCTAGTAAAGTAGAACATTTTGGGGACACTTTAACTGCTAAATGATCTCCTCCGACACTTTTGTGTGAAGCCTAAGCTTCACTGTTTTCTACAACGGTGCTATTGGCGCTCTGTCAGCGTGACACCTGGAATAATAAAAGAAAAGTCCTTATATCACACCTACTATATTAAAATAATGTCAAATTATATATATTAAAAATTTAGTATAAAAAATTTAAGTATATATAATTTAATTGTTCGGTATTCAATACACCATACTAATAGAATTTGAATGTAAATGATATAAAATTTATATCATAATAAAAATTGATATATCAAAATTTCGATATAACATGAGATTTCAGTATTATATACCATATCAAACTAGCTCTATCTTCATTTTAGTGGTAAAAAAAGACGAATACGTTTGTTCTCAATATCTCCGTCAACCCATCCAAGATTAACACGGATGAGGTAGCTCTATCTCCATCCTGACCCTATGATCACATTGGTCGATTTTTTAAATTTACTTGTTGTTTTCTCTTGCCTTAACTTACCAATCAATAACAATCGCATGACACAGCGGTTAAGACGTAATGGAGATAAATCGAGCATTGCGGTTCAATCTTCTGCTGAGATATATGTTGATACTGAATTTAATAGAAAAACTTAGGTTAGATCACTATGGGCCGAAGTACCCTTGGGCAAAAAAGCCCATGAATTTATCTTCATGAATGGAATGCTTATTCTGTATTGGAGGTCTTATAGAGATGGCGAAGCCCATAGGGCTATGGGTCACTACTGTGAGATCGGGCCGATCTCCTCCTGTTGGATAAAAAAAATATTATCGATTGCAAACCTAGAAAATTATTTTATATAAGGATGGCACAAAACTTCGATGGATTATATGAGTTGGCTAATCTAGTGTAGACGACAATTCAAAATCTGTACACATATCTCAAATATTTTAATATCTTTTTGTTTGTGCAAATCATTCCTAAGTCAACTTTGTTGTTTGATTTAGGTTCGATAATTTAGAAAATCACATCCATATGTGGTGCTCGAAGATAAAGAAGAATCAACCGGAAGCTTTTGATTTAAAATTTAAAAAAATTAATTTTTTATTATTACATGGATAATAATCCAGCAAAAGAGGATTATGTTGATGTGGTTTGCACTAACGATTTAACTCAGATTTTGATGAATGACAAATCAGGTTAAATTAGCTTGTTGTTGTCTAACACTCTGATCGAGTGAGCAGGAAAAGTCCAGACAGATCGACGGGCTGACCAGATATCTGGCACGAAGCCCAGCTAGGACGACGGGCTGACCGGATAGCTGGCGAGAAGTCCAAGCGGGTCAACGGGCTGACCAGACGCTTGGCGAGAAGTCCAGCTAGGTCGACGGGCTGACCGGATAGCTGGCGAGAAGTCCAGACGGGTCGAAGGGCTGACCGGACGTTTGGCAGGTAAGTGAGGTAAGTCACTGGAGGGGAATGACTGCGAGGACGCGTTCCCGGGAAGGGAACATTAGGCGTCGATCCGGCTTAGATCCATTTCGGATATCTAAGTCGAGATCGTGACTAGATTCCGGTCTCGAAAAGACGGAATCTAAGTCATACTCTTTGCTATTACTTTGTTGAACTTTAATTATGCTAACACTTTGTTTTGCAGGATCTATTTTGTCTCGGACTAACCTTGTTTTGCATGAAAGTTGTTCGCTGGAAAAAGGTGGTCTGGGCGCTCGGAGGGGACCCCTCCGGGCGCCCGGAGGTCCGGGCGCCCTGGAGGCAAAAATTATCCTAACCGCGCGTCGCCACTTGGAGCTCGCTGGTTGGACTTGCCACGTCTCACCAGGGCGCCTGGAAGGGATCCAGGGCGCCCCGAGCTTCATATAAAAGATGGGGCGGAGGCAGAGATCAGAATCAACTCAGAACTCTTAGACTGCTTGCTTTGCTGCTCTGTGCTCCAACGACGCCAACGAAGCTCCGACAACGTTCTCTTGTCCTTGTGGTTTTCTTTCTGTCGGTATAGCTTTGTTTTAATTTTCATTAGCATTCCTTGTACTTTGTAATCATTATTTCGAATTGCTAGTGAATTGCCCAACGAAGGTGCTCACGGAGTACAGGCCTTCGAGTAGTAGGAGTCGTCACAGGCTCCGAACGAAGTAAAAAACATTGTGTTCATCTGTCTAAGCTGTTTCATTTCCGCTGTGCTTAACTCTTTTATACTCGTTGTTTTTCGAATCGATATTCACCCCCCCTTCTATCGACGTTTCACGGTCCAACGAGTGATATCAGAGCCAGGTTCCGCTCTGATTTGGTGCAACCACCAATCAGACAGGGGGTGAAAATATTTTTTTTCGCTTAATTCTAAATTGATATTACTATTAAGTTTAGGAATTTTTTTCTTTCTTCTCGTTGCAATTAAATCTAAATTGGTGCAACACCAATTTAAATACAGCTATTATTTTTTTCCGCACTACTAATCCAAGACCAAGTCTTGGAATATTTTTTCGTTATTTACTTGTGTGCAGCATGTCTCAACTAGAAGGATTTAGCACAGTACGACCTCCCTTATTCAACGGGGATGACTTCTCGTACTGGAAGAAAAGAATGGAGGTGTACCTAAAGACAGACTACGATCAATGGTTCAGCGTTATAAAGGCGTACCGAACTCCAGTCGACAACTCCGGAAATCCACTAGACCCGGACTCCGGACATGAGGAAAAAGGCATCAACAGAAAACAAGGCAATCAACACGCTACATTGCGGCCTAACACGAGAAGAGCTGAATCGCGTCGGACCACATCAGAATGCTAAAGAATTGTGGGACAAACTGATTGAGTTGCACGAAAGAACAAGCGACGCGAAGGTAACAAAAAAAGACCTACTTTTAAATAAAATATTTAATATAAAAATGCAGGAAGGAGAAATGGCAAGTCACCTGCATGCAAGAATCAAGGACGTCCTCAACGGACTCCACGCAATAGGCCACCAGATGGAAAACAGAGATTTAATAAGGTACGCACTAAATGCTTTTCCTCGTAATAGCTTGTGGGCATCAATCGTAGATGCCTACAAAATTTCGAAAAATTTATCTAAGTTAAAATTAGACGAGCTTTTTTGTGAGTTAGAATTACATGAACAAACTAATGCTAGAGCCGAGAAAGGTATTGCTTTATTTGTAGGCTCATCCAAAGAAAAGAAGAACAAGCCTGAATCTGAAGAAAATTCTGATCAAGATACCGAAGACGAAGAACACCTGGTGAACCTGGTAAGAAAAATGTTCACCAGGAGAAAAAGAAGCTTCAGCAAGAAGGACCTTCAAAAGATCAATTCTCCCTCGGAACAAAAGAACGTGACGTGCTTTGGATGCAACAAAAAGGGGCACTACAAGAACGAATGCCCAAGACTGAAGTTCGACAAATCGAAGCCAACCAAAAAGAAGGCCCTTAAAGCAACATGGGACGACTCCTTGGACGAATCGGAGGGAGAAGAGCAGAAACACCAGAGCCATCTTGCGCTGATGGCCCGCGAAGCTGAAACGGAAGACGAGTCGGAAGATGAAGACGGATCTGAACCCGAATCAAGCCACGAGTCCGTACTCGTTTCCGAAGGCCCGGATGAGGTATATTTTAATTTAAACAAAAAATTCTTTAAAATTATTTCTTGCTTAAATAGTAAGTTAATTAAAATAGAAAATGAAAACAAATCACTCCTTGAGGAAAATCAAGACCTCAAGGAACAAATAAAAAATTTAAATCCAACTCAAGATCTAATACTTGAAGAGAACTCATCATTAAAATCGGAAGTTAATAACTTAAAAGAAATACTAGAAAAATTCACTACAAGATCAAAAAATCTAGACTTAATCCTGAACAATCAAAAAGCATGTTATAATAAAACCGGACTTGGATACAAGTCGAACTCAAATAAAACCTTTAAGTCATTAATAACCCAATACAAATCAACTAATCAAGCTTGAAAGCGTGTTTGACCACGCAAGTAGGAATTAATCAATATTACATACCTAAAGAAAAAAAATATACTATATTAACTCGAATAAACTAAATCAAAAACCAAAACACAAATCAAAGAAATCAAAATTTAAAAATATTAAAACTCAATAAAATATAAATTATCACCAAGTTAATTATAACTATAAAAGGAATCGACACAAACCTAAATCGAAAATTTAAATTAATGGCAAGTTATTCAGGGGGAGGCTCCAGAATAGCTGGCACCTCCAAAACTAACTTACCCGACAGGGTAACTGATCCGGCGGTTAGAACAGGAGACCCCCATTTTGAGGGATCAAAGCCACGTGGTGGTCAAAGGGCCAGGTGGCCTGCCGGAGAAGGGCGGACCGGTCGGCCGACCGAAGAAGGAGGGGCCAACCTCCCGCCCGGACGACCGGTAAGTAACCAATGGCAACAGGCGCCTCGGCAAGAGTTGGGGTTCTAGCGCTCGATTGATCAGGAACGAAGGGCCGAGCGGAAGAACGACGACCCTCAGTCTTCCCGTACGGGTAACCACCTACCTCGGACTAAAGACGAGCGCGCTGGCCGAGCAGCTGGATGGTCGATCTTAGAAGAGGAAGTCAAAGAGTAGGGGACAGTGTGGACGTCATCTCAGTAGCCCTTATTGCTGACAACAGGCATGTTCGAAGACTAAACCATACACAGTATGGTACGATCGATTATTCTGCTGTCCCATCAATCAGACGCTCAGACTGTAGCGGCATGGAGACAAACATGCTCTTCTGGGAAGCCCATGCTGCGGTATGGGGTATGACACGTGTACACCTCGGGTTGTGTGCACCAAGCTCTCATGGCTCTATATAAACGCCATTAAACTTCATCAAAGGTATGCAATCTGAAATCCTTGGAGCCACCTTCTTGCCATTCGTTGCCTGACTTGAGCGTCGGAGGGTCGTCGCCGGGAACCCCTTCCCGGCCCGACTTCTTTGCAGGATCGCCGGAAGTTCGCACCAGCGGCCGAAGACCCACGTCAGCAACCGGAAAACGCCACGTGCCCAACGTCCATTGATTCAGCTTTCGGACAGGATCAATAACCTAAACAAACTAACCCGGCAGGGTAATTAGGATTAGTTAAAAAGAGACCAAGTTTAACTTGAATCATGGTACTGGTGAAATTTTAGGATGATAGTACGTTAGGGAAGCTTGGGCATCGCATGTCTAGAAAGATATGATTTCGATCTGGTGCATTTGGCCAAGTGGAACTGACCGAAGCTACCCTTAAATGGATCCTAACTAGTGAGACCAAGGTTTAGTACTAATCTCCGTGGATAGGACTATTCGGAAAACCTCGAAAGGTTGGTTACTTCTAATGACGTCCATGTGACTCACCAAGCTTAGAAGTTTATCCGAAGAATGCCTATTTGTAGAGACCAAAGCTAAACCTGAATCTAACACAAGTTAAACCAAAACTCCATAATTAAAAATCCAATTCATCTCACAAAATTATAGGATTCCCTGATTAAAAACTTAAATCGGGTGAGATGACTAAGGATCAAAATAAAATTCAAATCAAATTAATTAAAATTCAAATTAAGTTAATTAAATTAAATTTCAAAGTAAATTAATCAAATTAAAATTTTGAATTGAATTAGTTAAGTTAAATTTTGAATTAAATAACTAAAATGAATTATGATTAATTTATTTTTAATTTTAAAACCAAACTAACCTTAAAATCTATTTTAAAACCAAATTAACCTGAAAAAATATTTTTAAGACTAACCTTAAATCCTACTCATTGTAGGAAACCAAGTGGATTTTACAGTGGTTGCTCCAAACACATGACTGGAGATCACACCAAGTTCACTCAACTCTCCTACAAAAGCTTAGGAACAGTTGCCTTTGGAAACAACGACAAACTCAAGGTGATCGGAATAGGTAATATTGAACTAAAAATAGATTTCATAATTACAAATGTTCTACTTGTCGAGAATTTTAAATACAATCTCTTGAGTATAAGTCAATTGTGTGATACTAGGTATAAGGTTAAATTTCTATCCACAGAGTGTTTAATCAAACATCTAGATAATCCTACTATAAGCCTAAAAGGTTTTAGAAAAGACAACATCTATGCTATCAACTTAACCACCTCTTCAATTAAGTGTTATTTAACACAAAAAGAAGAGACTTGGTTATGGCATAGGAGAATGTCTCACACTAACTTTAGAAATATAAGCAAATTAAATGGACTAGTGAGAGGCTTACCGAAATTACCTAACCTAGATTCAACCATATGTAATGCTTGTCAATAAGGTAAACAAACAAAATCCACTCACAAACCAACCAATCAACCACAAACCTATTCGATATTATAACTTCTACATTTAGACCTTTTTGACTCCCATGGGGTCAAATCCATAAATGAAAACTTATACTGCTTAGTAATAATAGATGACTATTCTAGGTTTACTTGGGTTAAATTCTTAAAACATAAAGATGAAACTTTTGAAATCTTTGCAAACTTTTGCAAACAAATTGAAAACAAAAAAGATATTAAAATTAAAAGAATTAGGAGTGACAACGGGGGAGAATTTAAAAATCATAATTTCAACAAGTTCTGTCTTGAGAATGGCTACCATCACGAATTTTCATGTCCTAAAACCCCCCAACAAAATGAAATTGTAGAAAGAAAAAATAGAACTTTACTAGAAGCCTCTAGAACTATGTTAAATGAATATAACCTACCTAAATATTTTTGGGCAGAAGCTGTAAGTACAGCCTGCTATGTGCAAAATAGAACAACATTAAATAAAAGACATAATAAAACTTTCTTTGAAATATTTTATAACAAACAACCCAACATAAAATATTTTAAAGTATTTGGGTGTCCAGCCTACATCTTAAATACTAGAGAACACTTAGGAAAATTTACATCTAAAGTAGAAAATGGAATTTTTGTAGGATATTCTCTAAACAGTAGGAGTTACAGAATATATAATAAAATTACGTTAAAAATCGAGGAAACCACAAATGTAAAATTTGAAGAAACCCAAGAACAAACTCAACTTCAATCTGTTGAAAATAATAATTCTGAAGAAACCAATCAATCCCTAGATCATGAAGAAGATGAACACACTCAAGTAAATCAACCCCCTAGAACTATAAGAATCAACCCTAACCATCCAATTGATCAAATAATTGGTGACCCAGACCTAAGGGTTCAGACCAGATCATTCTTTAGGAACCTAAGTCAAATTTCCCTGATTTCAAAAGTTGAACCCAAAACTGTAGCTGAATCCCTACTTGATCCAGATTGGATCATTGCTATGCAAGAGGAACTAGCTCAATTTGAGCGTAATGAAGTTTGGGATCTAGTACCACCACCCAAAGATAAGAAAATAATAGAAACAAAATGGGTATTTAGAAACAAATTAAGTGAATCTGGGGAAATTACTAGGAATAAAGCTAGGCTAGTTGCCAAAGGGTTCAGTCAAGTTGAAGGACTTGACTACGATGAAACCTATGCCCCAGTAGCCAGATTAGAATCCATTAGAATGTTACTAAGTTATGCAGCCCATAAGGGATTCAAACTATATCAAATGAATGTTAAATCAGCCTTTCTCAATGGACTAATAAAAGAAGAAGTTTATGTAGGTCAGCCTCCTGGATTCGAAAATCTAGAACATCCTGATTTTGTTTTTAAATTAAAGAAAGCATTATATGGACTTAAACAAGCACCTAGGGCATGGTATGAAAGGTTGACATCTTACTTAACATCCAAAGGATTCAACCAAGGTCAAATTGACCCAACCTTGTTTATTAAATTACTAAAAAATGACATATTTATAGCACAAATATATGTAGATGATATAATATTTGGTTCAACTAACTCAGACTTTTTAGAAGAATTTATCAACCTAATGGAACAAGAATTTGAAATGAATTTAGTAGGAAAATTGACATATTTTCTAGGATTACAAATTAAACAAACAAATGAAGGAAATTACATTTATCAACATAAATACACTAAAGAATTACTTAAAAAATTCGGAATGGAAAATACAAAAGAAATAAAAACACTCATGGCAGTAAACACAATCTTAGACAATGACCCAAATGGAAAACCAGTAGATCTAAAGTATTATAGAAGTGCAATAGGCAGCCTACTCTACTTAACTGCAAGCCGACCTGATATCTTATTTGCAGTTAGTATGTGTGCAAGATACCAAACCTGTGCTAAAGAATCCCATTTGACTCAAGTCAAAAGGATATCTTAAGGGAACAACAAACGTAGGAATTTGGTATCCTAGGACCAGTGACTTTGAATTAATAGGATATTCTGATTCAGATTATGCTGGATGCAAATTAGACCGCAAAAGCACAAGTAGTGGATGTCAACTACTAGGCCCATCACTTGTTAGCTGGTTTAGTAGAAAGCAACATTGTGTTGCACTATCTATAACTGAGTCAGAATACATAGCTATAGGAGAATGTGTAGCCCAATTATTATGGATGATGCACATCTTAAAAGATTTCAACTTAAAAATCACAAATGTAAAAGTTTTAATTGACAATATTAGCTCAATAAATTTAACAAAAAATCCAGTGCATCATTCAAGAACCAAACATATTGAAATCAGGCACCACTTTATCAGGGATCATGTTACTAAGGGTGACATTAAGCTCAAATACGTTGAGTCCAAGTCAAACTTAGCTGACATATTTACTAAACTACTCCCTGAAAATGAATTTAGTCATTTACGTAGAAAACTAGGAATGTGTCTAATAGACTAGGAGTTTCAAACTTCAAAAATATTTTCAAAAATGGTTATTCTCAAATTATAGGTTAAAACATATTCTATTTTCAAAACTTTCCTATTTTTAGATTTTTAAATAAATTTTTAGCCTTAGACTAGTTTAAAATCCTTAGAGAACATGTACCCATAGGACTAGTTTTGAGCATCTCACCAAACCCTAGGCTTACTTTGCTTGTGTTTGACGAACATAGAAAGGGGTGAGATGCATAGGTCACCTGCCTAAGACTTAAGATGCTTATTTCAATGCATCGACATAAGTCTGGGCGTTAAAGACAAAATATATATTAATCAAGTTAAGGTTGACCTTAACTTGACTAACCAAGTGAAAGCTGTTATCTTTTGATAAGTCAGTCAGTAACAAACTGGTTAGACATTTGATTTAATGTCAGGTTCAGGGGGAGAAATAAAATGACTTCAGTTTTTCAAATTAAACTTTAAAATTATTTTTGACTCAACTTGATTAAAAATATGCAAATTTTTTTTTAAAAGTTGATTCTGAAAAAGAATTTTTAAAAATCCTTTGTCTACTTTAAATATTTTAAAACTATGTTTGCAAACTAACTCTTATACAATCAAGTTGTTTTGGGTTTCATTTTTTATTTATTGAAAATTAATTTTGAATATTAAATTTAACTTAATTTTGAAAATTAAAAATGAGATTTTTTTTTTATTATTGAAAATTGTGGAAATGAGATTTTTCAAAAAGTTTACAAATTAAATCTTTTACAAACTTAGTGTTGTAAAATAAATTTCAATCAGTTTTGAAAAATAGATTTTTCAAACTTAGTTTTGGAATTTTGGTTTTGAAAACTTATTTGAAAAGCATTTCAAAATTGAAACTTGTGTTGAAAAATTTTAAATTTGATCTTGAAATTTAGAACTTATATTGTGTGTGAGATTTTTTCTAAACTTAGCTACTTTTCTAAACATCCAAAAGCTAATGCTTTAAACAGTTTAAACTCCCCCAAATTATCTTGATATTTTAAAAAAAAAAACCTATGCTTAGTTAATCCATGTTTTTTTGATGAATGCCAAAGGGGGAGGGTTAGGTGGTTAAGTTAGCTGAACCAAACAACCAAACTGAAAATACAAACTAACTTAAAAACCACATTAAATGCATGTTGTTTTATGCATATGTTTACACTAACTTAACCAGGTTGTCATTCCATCAAAAAGGGGGAGATTGTTGGTGCGATTTGCACTAACGATTTAACCCAGGTTTTGATGAATGACAAATCAGGTTAAGTTAGCTTGTTGTTGTCTAACACTCTGATCGAGTGAGCAGGAAAAGTCCAGACAGGTCGACGGGCTGACCAGATATCTGGCACGAAGCCCAGCTAGGACGACGGGCTGACCGGATAGCTGGCGAGAAGTCCAAGCGGGTCAACGGACTGACCAGACGCTTGGCGAGAAGTCCAGCTAGGTCGACGGGCTGACCGGATAGCTGGCGAGAAGTCCAGACGGGTCGAAGGGCTGACCGGACGTCTGGCAGGTAAGTGAGGTAAGTCACTGGAGGGAAGTGACTGCGAGGACGCATTCCCGGGAAGGGAACATTAGGCGTCGATTCGGCTTAGATCCATTTCGGATATCTAAGTCGAGATCGTGACTAGATTCCGGTCTCAGAAAGACGGAATCTAAGTCATACTCTTTGCTATTACTTTGTTGAACTTTAATTATGCTAACACTTTGTTTTGCAGGATCTATTTTGTCTCAGACTAACCTTGTTTTGAAGGAAAGTTGTTCGCTGGAAAAAGGTGGTCCGGGCGCTCGGAGGGGATCCGGGCGCCCGGAGGTCCGGGTGCCCGGGAGGCACCCGGGCACCCTGGAGGCAAAAATTATCCTGACCGCGCGTCGCTACTTGGAGCTCGCTGGTTGGACTTGCCACGTCTCACCAAGGCGCCTGGAAGGGATCCAGGGCGCCCCGAGCTTCATATAAAAGATGGGGCGGAGGCAGAGATCAGAATCAACTCAGAACTCTTAGACTGCTTGCTCTGCTGCTCTGCGTTCCAACGACGCCAACGAAGCTCCGACAACGTTCTCTTGTCCTTGTGGTTTTCTTTCTGTCGGTATAGCTTTGTTTTAATTTTCAATAGCATTTCTTGTACTGTCTTTGTAATCATTATTTCGAATTGCTAGTGAATTGCCCAACGAAAGTGCTCACGGAGTACGGGCCTTCGAGTAGGAGTCGTCACAGGCTCCGAACAAAGTAAAAAATATTGTGTTCATCTGTCTAAGCTGTTTCATTTCCGCTGTGCTTAACTCTTTTATACTCTTTATTTTTTGAATCGATATTCACCTTCTCTCTATCGACGTTTCACGGTTCAACAGATTATTCAGACCATCCATGGATAACGAGGATGAAAAAACTATTGGATGATCAAGACACCTTGTTTTATAGGTAAAGAAGGGCACAAGTTTATTTTATGTCGTATGCCTACTTTATTTTGAAATGTTTCGGATGATTTTGATAAATGTTTCTTTTAGGAGATCGAATAAAAGGCCAAGTAGCATGATTTTGATTTAAGTATTTTACAAACTTAATATATTTTAATCCCTTGGCACGGCCTAAAGGTAAGACACCTGGCGGATATCCTATACACCAAGCTTATGACCGTCAGGAAATATGACACTATGTTTGAGATGCTAGGACAATTAAGCTTCTGGCCTTGTCACTTGTGCTTTCAAATTATATATATATATATATATATATATATATATATATATATATATATATATATATATATATATATATATATATATATACTATGCTAGGACAATTAAGCTTCTGGTCTACTTGCACTTTCAAATTATATATATATATATATATATATAATGTTTTTATTTTAGCTTATTATTCTTAAATATTTCAAATTCTAGTGTCGTATATTGGAATGAGGTGTTAGAGAATAATATTATTTAATAATTTTGTATTGATTTTTTATAATTTTATTTCAATTATGTCTCAATCATCTTTTTATATTTTTATAATTTATGCTTATTTATATTTTAGTTATTATTATTATTTATTTATTTATTTATTATCTTATATTCATATCACTTTTGTGACTATCTGTCATTGAAGAATGATGACTCTATTTACATGCATATTTTATAATTTTAATATTTTGATTTGTTTCAACAATAATTTATCAAATAAGGTAGGTGAATATATATTTTCTTTAAACACATATATAATTTTAGAAATGTCCAAATAAAATCTTTTTTTTATTATTCATTTTAACATATGACATCAATCCTCATATACAATATCTCTCCTCTCTTTTCCTCTCTCTTTTGCATGCATACAATAAATTTTTTTTTTCAAAAATCAATGACAGATTGATTTTCTATGTTGTTAATTTTCTATGTTAGAAATATCTAAATAATGTAGTCTCTTTTCTTTTTTACTTCTCTTTTTTATTGTCTCTTTCTTCCTTTTTATTGTTCATCCAAAAAAGATTCCATCAAGTCAGCAAATTGTGTGTTGTTAATTTCTGAAAAATCAGCACTACTCTGTGTTGTTGATTTTCAGAAATCAATAACATAGAGTATTGCTAAAAAAATTCCAGCAACATCTTGTATATGTGTTGCTGATTTTCAAAAATCAACAATAGGAATGTTGCTAAAAAAATTTCAACAACATCGTATGCCTATGTTGCTAAAAAAATTCAACAAACTGTATCTAGAATTTTTTTCAACAACATAGGGTGTTGTTGATATGATTTGGGCATGATATGATTTATATCAGGCTTAGGCTTAGGCTCAGGCTCACACATTGGGATTTAATACCAATTCATTCAATAATATTTTAACATCTTCAGAGAAGTCGAAATAAGAAATGGAGAGCACCGTAAGATTCCTTACGGCCTTAGAAATTCACAAAACCTGAAATGAGTTAAATCAGACCTATCTAGATTCATTAGTGAATTTCAAGTTTTAATTGAAACCAACTGAAATCCACTAATGGACCTAGACAGGTCCGATTGGATTCATTTTAGATCCTATGAATTTCTGAGACTGCAAGGAGTCTAATGGTGCTCTTTATTACTTATTTCAACTTTTTTGGAAGTATTAAAATATTATTCGAAGAATCGGCATTAAATCCTAACGCGAGCTGAATATAAATCATATTAGGCTCACGATGGGATTTAATGTCAATTTTTCCAATAATATTTTGATGCAAGATCAATATAGAAGGACCTAATCTTTCAAAGGACATAATCTTTGATTTGGAACTCGGAATCCGTAACCATCAATTTTTGGACTCAAATTCTATCATTTAAATCCTTTTTGAATTCTTTTTACTATTTCCTCTCAAAGTTATAACTTATACTTGTAGCAGCTTTGATTTTATAACTGCTATAATGTGTTGTTGGTCTTTTGAAGATCAGCAATACGTTGTAGCAGCTACAAAATCGTAGTTGCTACAACTACAAGTTATAACTTTGAGAAGTCATAAATTTTGATTCAGGTTTAACTATAAGACGCATAATATATCAAATCAAATTTTGTTTAAAGATTTTCGATTTAATATATTGTGTGTCTTATGGTTCAATATGAATCAAAAGTTATTACCTCTTAAAGTTGAACTTACAGTTATAACAGTTATGATTTCGTAGCTGCTACAATATATATGCTGGGTAAACTTTAAGAGGTGATAACTTTTGATTTAGATTGAACAATGGGGCATACAATATATTAAATCAAAAATTTTTGAAAGAGTTTCAATTTGAAATATTGTGTGTCATGTGGTTCAATCTCGGTCAAAAGTGATGGTCTTTCAGCAACAACATTGCTAATTTTCTGAAAATCAACACCATTGTGTTGTGTTGTTGATTTTTGAAAATCAACAACACATGGTTGATTTTCTATGTTGCTATGTTACTGATTTTCAAAAATTAACAACAGAGTAGTGCTGATTTTCAAAATTTAACAACATAGGGTTGATTTTCTTGTTGTTGTGTGTTGTTGATTTTTGAAATCAGTAATATAGAAAATCAACAACACATCAACATAGAAAATCAACCCTATGTTACTAATTTCTAAAAACCAACAACATACGTTTCACTGTAGTGTTGATTTTCATAAATCAATAACACAGTAAAAAGTGGTTCAATTTTTTTTCATTAACAGTAAAAAGTAAATCAATAACACATACTTGTTTTTCAAGGTTTTTGTTATCATTGTGTTGCTGATTTTCGAAATTTAGCAACACAATGGTGATGATTTTTGAAATTAATACCATTATTTTGTTGGTTTTCAAAATTCAGCAACACAATGGTGTTGATTGTCGAAGAGGAAAGAGAAATATTTTTTTTTTATATATGATCCGGTAGTAAGAACAGGGGACCCTGCCCGGTGGAGTCAACGCCACGTGGAAGTCACAGTGGCAATTCATCCGGAAAGGGCCGGGTTCGACCGGCCGGCTGGCCGGCCGATGGAATCGAACGCCCGGAGAGGGATGGGTCCAATCGGCTTGCCGACCAGACGATATTCGGCTGATGGTTAAAGGCGCCCTGTCGAAATTAGGGTTCCGACGCTCAGTTGAAAAGGTCGCTGGGCCGAGCGGACCTCACGCTCGGCCAAAGCCATAAGGTAACACTGCTAATAGTTCCCATAAAGCACGTGATGGAGGATCTCCCTAAGTAAACCACCGCATATGTCCGGCCGGATGTTGAGGGAGCTGTCCGCCCGGAAGCCAGATTTGGAGCAAAGGGGAAAAGGACAAGGAACGTCTTTTCTGACAGCAGGTATGTTTCACGTGTGGGCCATGCTCCAAATCTTGTGATAGGGGATTCCGCTGTCCCATCGAGGACATGCTAAGACTGTAGCAGTATGGGTTAGGGAAGCTCACTGACAAGTCCTTACTGGAGTATGGGCCATGGACACGTGTACACCTCGATAGGTGTACACTCACTTCTTCGCTGCCCTATATAAAGGCTCTCATTCTTCGCCAGAGGTACGCAATCTACGAGTTTTAAAGCCACTGTTTCTTTCTTGAGCTTCGCCTGACTTGAGCGTCGGAGGGTCGCCGCCGGGAATCCCTTCCCGGCCCGACTTCTGTGTAGGTTCGCCGGAGCTTCGTGCTGCCAGTCGAAGATCCACGCCAGCAGCCGGAAGCGCCACGTTAAATATCGAGAGACAAGCCGGCGTCTATAAACGTCCGAGCGGGGTTACTAGTTATTGTGAAGCATGATTAGGCATCTAGTTATTGTCTCCGCTCCGACGTTAAATATCGAGAGACGAGCCGTCGTCTATAAACGTCCGAGCGGAAGACCGTCGAACTTCGACGTTAAATATCGAGAGACGAGCCGGCGTCTATAAACGTCCGAGCGGAAGACCGTCGAGCTCCGACGTTAAATATCGAGAGACGAGCCGGCGTCTATAAACGTCCGAGCGGAAGACCGTCGAGCTCCGACGTTAAATATCGAGAGACGAGCCGGCGTCTATAAACGTCCGAGCGGAAGACCATCGAGCTCCGACGTTAAATATCGAGAGACGAGCCGGCATCTATAAACGTTCGAGCGGAAGACCGTCGAGCTCCGACGTTAAATATCGAGAGACGAGCCGGCGTCTATAAACGTCCGAGCGGAAGACCGTCGAGCTCCGACGTTAAATATCGAGAGACGAGCCGGCGTCTATAAACGTCCGAGCGGAAGACCGTCGAGCTCCCACGTTAAATATCGAGAGACGAGCCGGCGTCTATAAACGTCCGAGCGGAAGACCGTCGAGCTCCGACGTTAAATATCGAGAGACGAGCCGGCGTCTATAAACGCCCGAGCGGAAGACCGTCGAGCTCCGACGTTAAATATCGAGAGACGAGCCGGCGTCTATAAACGTCCGAGCGGAAGACCGTCGAGCTCCGACGTTAAATATCGAGAGACGAGCCGGCGTTTATAAATATTCCGAGCGGGGAAAAAAAAAAGACTGCCAAGTGTCCGAGAAGTTCGCCGCCAATATCGTTCGACCGACTCTACGTCCGCTTGGCTCAAGGCCCAAAGGTTCTTGTCGGCTTATAGCGAGCGATCCTTGCTAGCAAAGCGGAATGATTACGCGTCCGGAATATTTGCCCGAGCGGAAGGGCATTGCCAAGTACTTCGCAAAAATGCCTTTCGAATGCCAGAGGTGTGATAATAGGCGAGCGGGCAACACACATATTAATTAGCAAAAGGACAAAGTGCAAAAAGATAGAGTGCGCGAAAGGAAAGCATTGCATTAAAAATAAAATCTCAGGCCGGGCGGCCTAAGTACAAAAGGGATCATATTTAGCCGAGTGGCCAAATTACAAAAATTACTCGATATAATCGTAGAGGGTCTTGGGGATGTTATCTTGGAGCGCCACCTGATCGCCGGCCGGAATATTGGTGGACTCCGGAAGAAGGCCCTTCGACTTCAAATAGGTCATAGTGGCAGTCATGGCCAAGGCTGTGTACATCCGCTCGCAGATTTTCTCCGAGAATTCGGGCGATCGGATGTAGCTCTGTCGTAGAGCAGCGACTCGGCTCGGCTCGGCATCCTGATATTCTTTGAAAGCCGCCTGGGAGCCTATGAGGGCCTCGTTCAGATTCTTAAGCTTTTCCGCGTCGGCCGAGTGGCCCGCCTTCTCCCTGTCGAGCTGCTCTGTCAACTCCTTTATCTTCAGCTCCAGGCCCCGAGCCTCAACGTTCTTCTTCTCCATATCGGAGATAGTTGTATTCTTCCGAGTGGTGGCCAGGGCTATTTTCGTGTCAAGCGACTTGACTTGTCGCTCGGACTCGGCCAAGGCATGGGCCTGGTCGGCTGTCTTCTTCTGTTCGGCCGTCAGCAGAGTTTGAGCTTTCTTCAGCTCCTTTTGCAGCTCGGAATAGGAAGGGCTCTGAAGGCCGGACGGACCAACTGCGGCCTTTAGTTGCCGTAGCTCTTCATCCACCAAGGCCAAGCGGTTGGAAACCGCAATTTCCTCCACCCATCTCTGGCAAAAGAAAATTATAGTTATTAGCGGCCGATCGGAAAGAATGAACACCAAAGTTGGTAGATCACAAACTTACCCCTGTGGCCTGCTGCATATGGCTGTTAGCCAAATTTCAGAGGGGTATCAGCGCAGTGCGGGCCCGAGCATCGGCCCACATCTCAGCTAGGGGCCCTTTCAAGGTGATGGTGTGCTCGGGCGCAGATGGACGGTCGGCCTCTGGAATCAGCTCTTCAGTCGGAAGATGAAGAGTGACCCGAATCGTGCGGCCATGACCGGGGGTCGTCTGAAGTTGGACTGAATGACGAGCGGGCGGGAGAGTGCTGATTGGAATAGCCTCCACTGGAGCAGCTGGCTCGTCCCAATCCGAAGGCGTCCGGTCGGACGAGATGGTTTCGGTCTCTGGCGCCTTGCCCCGAGCAGTTGCAGTGACCCGCTCGGATGGTTGGACCGCGGAGGTTGCCGACCGCAGGGGAGTCTCCACTCGACGCCTCTTTTGTAAGGGCTGCTCCTCCTCCCGAGCGGAACCTTCCTCAGGGGCAGTTGGTTCTCCAGAAGGAGTGGCTCCGCTGGCCACGTTTTGCTGAGAAGCGGGAGCGGTCGACTCAGCTTGAGTCCCGCTCTCTCCTTCGTGGGATCCGACCGGCTGGATACCCAAAGCTTCCATTTCTTTGGCCGCCGCGGCTTCCAGAGCGGCCGCCTTCCTCTTCAAAACACCGGCCATGACCGAATCCATAACGATGTCCGCTGCAAAGAAAGGAAAAGAAATCAGTTAGCAATCAAAGCAAATGCCCAACCAAAGTTCTTACCAAAGCCGGCCGGAAAAGGGGTCCGTATAGGACTCACTCCAAAGATGTACATCACTCCCTCGTGGAGAAGTTTGTTGATGTCAAGTCGCAGACCGGCTAGTATATTTGCAGCGTGGAGGTAGTCCGGTCGGGTCTTGAACTTCTTCAACTCGGGAGTGGGGGGCAGACTGACCTGCCACTGGGTCGGGAAGTTTGCCTGATTGGGCATACGGATGTAGAAAAAATAATCCTTCCAATGTTTATTGGAAGTAGGAAGTTTGTTGAAAAAGACCAAGCCGGGCCGAGCTTGGAACATGAAGGTGCCCGGCTCGGCTTGCTTGGGGTAATAGAAATAAAAGAAGACCTCCGGTCGGAGGGGGATGTTGTGAATCTTAAACAAAACGACAACACCGCAGAGGAGACGGAAGGTATTGGGTACTAAACTGCCGAGCGGCACACCGAAAAAATTACAGACATCTATGATGAAAGGGTGTACAGGAAAATGAAGACCGGCGGTAAACTGGTCTCGGAAGACACAGAAAGCTCCGCGCGGCGGCCTGTGAGGCCGAGCGGAGGGACCAGCTAAGCGAATTTCGAAATCCTCTGGGATTTCGAAATTGTCTGCCAAAATATCGAACTCCCGCTGTTCGAATCGGGACTGCATGGTGGTGTACCATGGGCCGAGCGACTGATCTTCGGGATTGGAAGAGCTAGCCATGGGCCGATCGGGAGGAGTCAAAAGGCAAAAAGGCAGGAGCAAAACAACAGCAAACGAAAGGAAGTTTCAAGGATCGAAACTGAGAAAGAAATGCGGAGGAAACACCGGAAAGGAGGAAGGAAAGATATAAAACCTTGCTGCGGGAAAAGGGATCAAGGAAAAGGCGCCGGAGAGCGTCGGAGAGCAGAAACAGGATCGCCGGAGCTCCGAAGCGCAGGAGGCAATGCTCGAAATCGCGGAGGCAGGTGAGGAAGAGAAGGAAACGAAGAATTTATAGGGTGAAGGCCGGGCGGCCTCCACCGTTGGATCCAGGTCACGGGAATCAAAGCATGCATCGAGCCGTCCATTTCGAATCGCTTCGATCACATCAAAACACCACGCCACCGCCGCCGTACGCCGATGGTAGTGCTCCACATGGCATTCAATCATTCGGAGCATTCAATGAAAGCATGCTCAACCTTAATGTCGAAGATTGGCACAGAACACGAGGAGATCCGGTGAATGCCATTGTTGATTCGCTTAAGGCTACCTCTATGGTTAGCCGAGCGGATGATACAAGCACGGAGGAACCGCTCGGCCGGATTCTTAGTCCAGTCAGTCGGACTATTCGCCTCCTTCGACTAGACTTGAAGGGGAGGCAAGTGATCCGGTAGTAAGAACAGGGGACCCCGCCCGGTGGAGTCAACGCCACGTGGAAGTCACAGTGGCAGTTCATCCAGAAAGGGCCGGGTCCGACCGGCCGGCCGACCGACCGATGGAATCGAACGCCCGGAGAGGGATGGGTCCGATCGGCTTGCCGACCGGATGATATTCGGCTGATGGTTAAAGGCGCCCTGTCGAAATCAGGGTTCCGGCGCTCAGTTGAAAAGGTCGCTAGGTCGAGCGGACCTCACGCTCGGCCAAAGCCATAAGGTAACACTGCTAATAGTCCCCATAAAGCACGTGATGGAGGATCTCCCCAAGTAAACCACCGCATATGTCCGGCCGGATGTTGAGGGAGCTGTCCGCCCGGAAGCCAGATTTGGAGCAAAGGGGAAAAGGACAAGGAACGTCTTTTTCTGACAGCAGGTATGTTTCACGTGTGGGCCATGCTCCAAATCTTGTGACAGGGGATTCCGCTGTCCCATCGAGGACATGCTAAGACTGTAGCAGTATGGGTTAGGGAAGCTCACTGACAAGTCCTTACTGGTGTATGGGCCATAGACACGTGTACACCTCGGTAAGTGTACACTCACTTCTTCGCTGCCCTATATAAAGGCCCTCATTCTTCGCCGGAGGTACGCAGTCTATGAGTTTTAAAAGCCACTGTTTCTTTCTTGAGCTTCGTCTGACTTGAGCGTCGGAGGGTCGCCGCTGGGAATCCCTTCCCGGCCCGACTTCTGTGCAGCTTCACCGGAGCTTTGTGCCGTCAGTCAAAGATCCACGCCAGCAGCCGAAAGCGCCACGTGCCCAGCGTTCGTTGATTCGACATTCGGACAGGATCAATATACATTCATGCAAAAGAGAGAGAAGAGAGAAAAAGAGGAGAGAGGTTGCATGAAGAAAAGAGAGACTATGTTGTTTGGATATTTCCAAAACTACATACATATTTGAGAAAACATATATTTACCTATGTTGTTTGGTAAATTGCGGTTATTTCAAAGACCATAAATTGACAATTTTTTTAGTTAAGAGGGAGATCAAAGTCTTTATCTAGATTTGTAATTATGATAGTTTAAGAAAATATATATAGTTGAGTAAAATAGTTAATTATATTTAGATCAACTAATTAGTAAATAATCAAAATAATTAATTTTATATTTAATTTATTCGATTTAAATGGTAAACTTTAATCGATTCAATTTTTTAGAGCTATGTCAATTAGTTTATTTTTTGTTAGTTGAGTTGATCGGTTCGATTTTAATCAAATACTTAACTCTAATTAGGTAAATTACTCATGCATTCATCTCTGCATCTAATACAATACGTAAGCATGGTCCCTCAATGCAATGATTAGTTTTTTTACCTGTTCGATTTATACTGAATAATGTGAATTCTTCTCCCTCTCCCTTACAACTTGGAGAGAGAAGTTCTCTCTTCTCTCTAGGATTCCTAGAGGGGCAATGGTTAAAAGTTAGTTAGAAGGATTTGAGCTACGCTATCTGTGGCAATGTAAGTTTTTTTCGGCCCATAGACAATGAAGGACCTTGTTCAGTATTGTCAAAGTGCTTTCTCTACAGTTGGTGGTCTTTTATGCTGAAGGTGGTGGCCAAAGTTGGAGGAGTAGTTGTTGGGTGGTATGTGAAGGTGCAAACTACTGTGATTCTGTTTTCAAGATTTTTTATGATCGCCGGAGCTTTTCTTGGCCACTCACCAAGGAAGGTGAAGTAAAAGGGGAAGGTATAACAAACTTCATAGGTATTTACAGCAGTCTTGTGCAAGATAATAGGCAACTATTCTTTCCGATTTTGGCACGTTGTTCAAATCCTTTTCCCATTTTTTCTGCACCGAAATAGCAAGGCGAAAGGTTTTGGCCCAACATCAAAATCAATTAACATCTTAATTTGTTGCTATTGATCAGGAACTGACGATTCAGCTTGCTACTGATCATTCCTCGCTACCTAACAAGTTAGTTGTTGACCCTACTGATGTGGATGTCGACAAGGATGCTGAGATGCCATAGGTTGCTGAGATAGTTGTACCCAACTTCAGGGATGATGAAATGGTTGTTGATGTTACTGGCATAGCTAGACCAGATGGTGTGGAACTTATTGGACAAGCCGAGGATGCGATCCTGTCACTAGGTGGTGCTACAATTATGGATAATCATGGTAGTAGACAAACCACACGGGTGGATTGTGGTAAATCTTGGGCTAATATATTCAAAGATAATAGGAAAGCAAGCATGGTTGCCCCTCTATGCCAGTTTGAACGATTGAGATAACATATTCAAATTAAGATTGATGATATTGATATCTTGGATCATTCGATGGGTCATTGCTTGGGATGTTTCATGGGGAGGCATCCAGAATGTAGAGGAGTGGAGCACATTGCGAATCCTTGGAGTGTTCCTAGTAGCTTCTTCTTGCATAAGGGCGGATGAGTTGTTTATAAATTTGACAAAGCGAAGGATAGGATTGTATTCTATTTGAAGGGCTATACTTTGTTTTTGATATTCCACTATTTTTGAAGCAAATGCTGAGTTGTTTACTCATTGATGAAGATGGTCATTATATTCCGGCTTGGGTTCAAATCCATGATCTTCCTCCGGATTGTTGGCCTCTGAGAGTACTTAGTTTGATTAGTTCAGAAATTGACAAGCACTTGCATACAGATAAGCTTACGCGGACTTGGGAGCAGCTCACATATGCCTGGATTCTTATAGAGATCGATGTCCAAGTAGAGAGGGTACTTGAGGTACCAATTGCTTTACCTATCGAAGCACAAGTTGAATTGAAGGTCACATATGAAGTTACACTAAATTTTTGTGAAACTTACAACCATATTGACCATAAGCAAGGGGAATGTAGGAAACAAACTACACCTAAGGTTGCACTCATAATAGAGAAGCCTGGATATTCCCAATCTGTTCGTCGATGGTTTCGATCAAGTAAGAGACAGAGGTCTAGAGCACCGAGTAGGCCGACTAATATGAATGGTGCACCTAACATAGTGGCAGCCACAGGTGGCGGCCGCCAATGGTGATAATTGAGAATCCAAATCTGATTGCCTTAGTGCCTATGCAAGATGCGCGGCTTGCCTCGCATGGGGTGGACATGGAGAATCCGGACGTCGTGAAGGAAACGACTCAACAAGAGGGAGAGACGATTTTGGCTACTGTGCCACATCAATCTACATATGGAGTTGCTCCACTAGCACATGATACCCCAGTAGTACGAGATGATCCAACAATGCTAACTATGACACAAACCTCCTCTACAATAATGAACTTGTAGCAGGATAACAATGATGATGAGAGTCAGGCTTTGAGCTTTTCTACCACAGTTTCCTCAGCACAACCTATGGAAATAGGTAATGCAGAAGCAAGCACATCGGGCACTACCAGGAGTAATACAGAGGACTATGTTGGGTGTCTCTATGCGTATTTTAAAAATTTATTTTGTAAACAAGTATCAAAGAATAATAATTTCCTAAATTATTACAATACGCGCATCACACACATACAGGATACACATATGCTCAGACATAGCTATAAAACAAAATTTCAAAAACAAAATTATACTTTAAGTTCGTAATAGAACTTTGAAGAGAGTGGCTTCACAAGGCTAGCCTCTATCAATATCCGCGTTGAGATATTTTCTAGATAGCTTCGCTAAACCACAAGTTTTCGTCTCTGATTTAGTACTAGTTAAACTAAGAGATGACATGATCTGAGAGAGGAATCCCCGGCTTGACTATGTGCTCGATGGCTAGGGAAGCATGGTGGCATAAAGCGAGGTTTGACTAACTACTTGGTCAACACAATAGAGGAAGGGCATCAACCTTTGCTGCTATCTGGAGACAAGGGGTTGTTATCTGAAGCATAGACAGCTGGGGCATCGACGTCGAAATCGAAAGCAAGGGCGCCAATGCTAAAATCGGTTGCAAGGGTCATCGACGCCAAAATCGACAATAAGTGGCGTCGGTGCCAAAATCGACAGCAAGTGACACAGTTCTGAAATCGACAGCAAGGGGCGTCAACGTCGAAATCGGCAACACTAGAGAGGGAGAAGAGGAGAGAAACCTAATCACTAATAAGTTTAATTTCAATGAATAATTAATTCTCTTCTCATGGAGGGGTGTGTATATATATATATATATATATATATCTTCACAATGACTTGGAGAGTAAGTCGTCTCCTAAACCCAAAACCCAATAGCAACTCCTATTATTAAGCTTGGCTTAAAACCAAACCACTCTTGGTTTATTATTAAACCAAACCAATTTGATTCATAACTAAACTAAAAGGGATCCAATCTTGCCTATGAGAGGTATGCCCTACCATCACTTCCAGCCCAACAAATATCTTTCATATTTACACCTTGTTTGGTCCTACTGAACTTAGTCTCCCTTGATTTGAGAATCTAATTCTCAAACTTGTTTTAAGTCATTTGGTTATACTCATAGTACGTGTGGCCTAATAAGTTTCTGATTTATGTTAACTATCCATAATTAATCATTAATTATAAATCAATCATGAGTGACACCTAGTAGTACATCATGATCCCCAATTAATTAAAAAAATATAATTAATCCCATAACTAAATCTAAAACCTTTTAGCAGCTACAGTTATTAGTATCTCTGTTGCTTTCACTCCTTTTATACTTGGTTCAGGACATTGATTATGTGTCAATCCCCATTAGACTGACTATGTCACATCTATCCCTAGTAGTAGTTCATTATCCTACATATTCAAATTACTCAAACACGTATCCAAGAAGTCCATCCTCTTGACATGTAAAACTTTAGACAAAGACTTACGAGTAATAATCCTGACAAGAGGCCATAGAGTATACATCTCCTTATACAAGGAATAGTCAATCCTCTCTGGGCTATTCAATCACCTTTTGTAACGACCATCCTTCTTACTACTACTACTACTCTCTAAGAGTGACCGCTACTTAACTACTAACTCTACTTAACCGGTACGCTACTTAACTACGAGAAATCTCTACCGAAAAATTTTGGCAGAGTCTCCCCTGTACCGGTGACCAAATCATCAATACAAATAAACTATACTCAGCCACAGGCGGCTGGAACATATATCTTCACAACCACGCAGTATAATATCACAAATAAAAGAAGGAAACTACCCTAACAATAGCAAACATCAATATCACTCCATCAATAGAACCCAACTACAAATGCGGAATAAACTTAATTATAATATTGACTCATAATAGCATTAAAAGAAAACTAAAGAACTCTAAACAGAAAAGTCTTAACAATTCCTTAGCAAATTCTTGATCTCCCCATAGTCCAGCCATCACACACCTTCATCACCACCACCTTGTCGCCTTCCTTGCTAAATCTTTTCCTTTCCTTTATCTGCAGTAGGAGGAAGTGCAGTCTATAAGCATAAAGCTTAGTGAGCGCTATCTACTCACAAAAACTCGATATGCATGTATATAAATAAAAATATGCTAAAACTGAATGCTAACATATAAAACTACTCATGCTCATAAATAGCAAAGAAATCATACTAACTGAAATACTGGACATGTAAAGCTACTAAACATGTAAAGCTGCTAAACATGTAAAACTACTCACGCTCACAAGAATAAAACTATAACTGCATGCTGAAAGCAAATAAAGCTAAACATGCTGAATAATCTAATAGCAAGAAATAAATAAAACTACTACTGCATGCTTCAAATAACAAGAAACTAAACTTTCTAATTCTAAACATATTTGAAGCTTGTTTCATTTGTTTTAAAACTTATACTTTAATACTTCAAAATAATAATAAACTTCTTTTGGGCCCGACATTGTACCAATTTGCGCGCATCCTTAGTAAGAGTCGAGGTAGCTAATCCCGAAACTACTAAGGTACTTCTAGGCGATCTTGTGCCTAGGGGCGATCTAGGAGCCCACCCATTGGACCTTGTGTCCTGGACCTTGTGTCCGGTACATGCCATTAAAAAGTAAAATATTTTTTTTTTAACTATAACTTCTTTATACTTGCCCTTACTTGGCATTTAAGCAAACACCTTGTGTGCGCTTTTGATATTCAATCTTCTGGAATTGAAATCAAGTCTAGACTTTAGTCTTTCTTGCTTTTAGTTCTTAAAGACAAAAACTCATGCTTATGTAATAGCAAAGAAACTAATAATTGCATGCTCAAGATATTCTAATAGCAAAAGAGACTAGAAAGTATCACCGTGCACATCTAATGGCAAAGGGAACTGATCATGCTTAATTATTAGCAAATAGAAAATTTCTCATGCTTTACTAACAGTAAACGAAAACTAAACAGCAAGGAAATAATCTAAACAGCATAGGAAAAACCTAAAATTGAGGTTCATGGCAGCATAACAAGGAAATCTAAATCAGGAAATCTAAATCTGAAATGCTAACTATAAGGGCTGTTCAAACTTAAATCTAACAGCAATAAAGAAAACTAACTACATGCTCAAAATTTAATCAAACTATCTTATGCTCATTGCTTATTAAAATAGCAAATGAAACTAAAGATAAATCTACTCAACCAAAACCTGTTCAAAAACCAACAGCAGTAACGTTAGCAAGGAAGAATCAAAACTAAGATACTGCACATTCTCAACTGATAGAAACGAAAACTTCTGTACACGTACACATGATAACTAACATAGGCTATTGTTAAGGAACTAAATGAAACATGGAAAACTACACAAGGAGGAGGGTTGTTCTAAGCTCCAAATGAAACTACCGTATCTGCAGAAATACACCAAAGAAAGGCTATACTATACTCCAATTGGAGTTGTCCATATCTACTGCAAATACCATAGAAAGTAAGACTGTTCATGCCTACTGCTACACAAAGAAAACTAGATGTTTGATACAAAAATCTGGATTTGCTTGACACTTGGCTGTTCTCTTTCATTGTAGCAAGGAGAAAGAAAGAATAAAATCTAAAACTGAGATAAACAAATCTATCTCCTTTCATGCTCACTGCCTAAACAACAAAACTAAAATTTTCAAGGCTATACATAATCCGATCAACACTTATATAACAATGTTTCAAATACCATTGTCTTAACAAAGTTCCTTCAGAAAACTTATCTAGTGAAGGGGGTGCCTACACTGCATCTAGTTATGGCTGCACAAAATTATGCTATAGAGCTTGTCAAAATCCAAAACCAAACAAAAACCTCTTCATCTTCCTTAACCCCTCATGGCAGAAAACAAAAATCCCTGATCATGCTTCACAGTAAAACTCGAACAAACAAGAGAACACCAAACGAATCGGAACTACTTCTACTGCAGGTGAGAAGCAACTCACAGCGATTTGCTTGGACTTACAACCGACGGGAAGAAGAAAAACCCTAGGGTTTCGGTCAACTCCAATCTTCCAGCTCCTCTTCGTGCGCCTTCGTGTGCTCCTCGTCGAGAGATGCTCGGCGGTGTGATGACCAGCCGGAAAAACCCTTCGCCAGCGCCGGAGAGAACCCTAGGAGGTGCTACATTTTCGCCCGAGCAGGAGTCGGCGTCGCCGCGTGAGAAGAGAAGAAATTTTGAAAGAAAATTTTGATTTCCGATAAGAAAACCTAAATTCCTTTTCTTATACTAGGGTTTAATCGAAACTATACCTTAAGTCTATTGATTCCCATATCTGGTTAACAAAACGAGCGTAGCTCGATTGGTCGGGCCGGTTTTGCTTGGGTCTGAAGTTGTGGGTTCGAACCCCAGCTTCTACAAACTTATTTTTCTTTTATTTTATTTTATTTTTAAAACTTCTTCCTCTGGATAAAAATACCAAACAAACTCCAAAAATTACATAAAAATACTCTAAAAATTCCTAAAAATCTCTAGAATATTTTAAAAGTATTTCCAAATATTTTTATGGACTTTTAGAACTTGAAATAGGGAAAATTGGATCGTTACACCTTTGGATACTTTAACTTATACCCAATTATTCTAGGGTCACACCTCCAAGAAGATGCTTGTTTAAAATACCAAAGTATAAATCTCCATGACCAAGATGACTTAAATATCTCAAGTCGAAGGAAACTTGCACTTGATCTGCAATGAGATTTTCAGAGACATGTATAAAATCACATGAAGTCTTATGGCAGGTCATGTCCAATGAACTAGTTACCCTTAACCATCATCCATATGTTAACTCTCAACATCTCAATATTTCCAGGCAGTGAGAGCTAACTGCTTGGATAAAGTAAGGAGCATAACATATGCTAGTCTTACAAAATTAATGATGTCTAATCTCATCAATTCATCGACTAAGAAATATTTTAATACGTACATAATTACTCATGGAGAGATACCCACTAATTGTGATCTATTCGTTCATGCTTTGCATTGTATTACGGATTTCATTAATTGAGTTTAAGATCAATATCATATACATAGAGAATGTACAGTTAATAGTAAATTTATTTATCAAATAAATAATATAATATCCAAGGTGATTGCCTTAGGACATCTATAATAGACTGCAGTTGGTAGCGTGGGCGAGTTGGTGAAAAAATAGGTGTGAGTAGCTCGAGGTACCCTTTCATGAAGATTACTGCATAAAACATTAGTGGTTTACACAAGTCCCTAAGACATGGGAGGTGCAACAACTCCTCAAGCACCGCAGTATTCAAGTGATGATACTTTTGGAGATGAAACTCACTAAAAGTGATCTAGATACTATTGTTCAAAGGTGATTCATAGGTATGGGATAAGCAAATAATTTCCATTCTTCTAATCGTGGTCATATTTTGCTTGTTTGTGATATGCAGTAGGCTTTCTTGCAAGTTCTCATTACGGCAGTGCAATTTATGCATTATCGCATACAGTGTCTTATCACTGAGCAGGATTTCTTAGCTACCTTTCTTTATGATTTTTACATGATTGTCACTCATCAACCTTTATGAAGTGACGTTTTTTACACTTGGGGAGGATATACTGGAGCCGTGGCTTCTTGTAGGAGATTTTAACTCTCTATTGACGGTTTATGATAAAGAAGGAGGGCAACTAGTTATTGATTATAAGCTACATGATTTGGAGCTTTTTGTTCAAGATTGTGACTAGCGGACTTCATTCAATCGAATGTTGCTTGACATGATCAAATGGTATGGCTTCTTGTAAACTTGATCATACTTTAGTCAATTCACATTGGCTCTTGAAGAATTATGATAGCTTTATGGAGTTCACAACCCCGGTTTATCAAACCATTCTTGTAGTATCATCTCTATTCTTGACTTAGATCGTACCTTTCAACTCCCTTTTAAATTCTACAACATGTGGACTTTACATGGAGATTTCCTAGACTTGGTGGTTTATTCATGGGAGGAACTAGTCTATGACATTGCTTAATTCATGCTTAAGGCCAAGCTCATAAGGTTCAAGGGTCGACTGCGTCATCTTGATAAGTTGCACTTCCATCACATTTCAGAGCAAGCTTTGAGGGCCAAACAAACTCTGGAGCAGCTCAACACACTGTTTTGTCATGGGGAGACCCCGACTGATTATGGAATACTAAGACGACATGCCACCATGCTTGTGGAGGCGGAGAAGAGTTTCTATCAATAAAGGGAGAATAACAATTATCTCAAGAATAGTGATAGATGCACTAAGTTATTCCATAATTTGGTGAAACATAATAACAATTGGAATGTTATTGTCAACATCACTAAATAATTCGGGGAGCATACCACCAGCCTTGGGGAGGTTGCAGTAGAGTTTGCGGTGTTGGTCCCTTGGCGGCCGGCTAGAGGGGGTGAATAGCCCTGCAAAGAAAAATGAACCTTCCTCAAACTTTACAGCTTAATAAGAATCAACACTTGCATAAAATAAATCAGAAACTAGAAATAAGAGACACAACAGATTTACTTGGTTACAACCGGGGAGGTTGTTAATCCAAGGAAAATGAAAACGCACTAAACTCTTCTTCAGGCGGAGAAATCTCTTTACAATAATTAGAGCACTTAGTTACAGAACAAGATTGAAAAGAAATGAATTACAAGTGTTGTGTTTTAGCTTTTGGGACCATGGCTGTATTTATAGCCCTAGTCGGGGGTCTTGAAAGGGTTCTAGGCTCCTAGGAGGGGATAGACTTTTATCCCAGTCGCAACGGAATGCGCCACATCGCATTCTGGATAAAAGGTTGCTCCGAGAGCCCGGACCAAGTTCGGGCTCCTGGACCCAAGTTAACATCATGTTAACTATTTGGTCTAGATTCTTTCACTCCGGGCCCGCTTGCTTGGGTCCAGGTCTTTCGCTCCGGCTCCAGTTCTGCTTGGGTGATCTCGGCCATCCGGAATAGGGCTCACCCGAACCCAACTTCCGGCCTTCGAGCAAACTTCCGCTCCGACTTCTTGTCCCTCGAAAACACTGCATGCCTCCTTCTCATCCACCCGTGTATTCTTCCGCAGCACCTCATACCTCGGACGCATCGAGCTCGTCGGCTCTCTCTCGTGCCGTCCTTCTCGCTAGCTGCGTCTTTTACTTGACTTCCTGTGCTCCTAAGTTCCTGCACACTTAGACACATGAGTTAAATATAAACATGACCTAATCTGACTTGATTGATCACATCAAAACTACCTTGGGATACTTACAATCTCTCCCCTTTTGATGTGAGCAAACCCAAGTTAAGTTAGGGTAAACCACAAATAAATAACAGTTATAATTTTTACAAGTAAAAGAATTTGCAAATAATGTGAAAAAAAAATTTTACAAGTACAAAACTTAAAAATTTGTATTATCCTCCCCCTAGACTTAATTTTCACTACTCTCCCTTTTAATCACATTAAAAATAGGGTACTTTAAAATGACTTTGGAAAAGTTAAATTAAAAGTCTAAGGGAAAACCAAAATTAAAAAAAAACTCCTTAAAAAAAATTAACAAGGGTTTAGCAGGAAAAAAATTCTTTAATTTTAGGCAAAATTTAAAAAACTACATTTTGATAATTAATTCATAGAAAGTTTTCTAATGAAAAAAAATTATTTAGATAAAGTTTTGTTAGGATGTATACTAAAAGCCTAGCTTTTTGTATGAACATTTATGTTTTGAAATGAAAATCATTTTGGTCAAATGTTGCATGTTAATACAGTTGTCCATTTAATTTATATTATAGATAATATAGTGTGTGGTGCCGCATAGAAGATCATGTTATCAGTTCCTTATAAATTATAAATAGTAGCTCACAACCAAGATGGATTGGGACAAATCATTGGAATGGTTGTAGTGTAATTTGGTATTAGTTTATCTTGACTATAAATTACACTAGTACACTATGTGTGTATTGAGCAGGACCATTTGAGATTTTTTTTATACTGACTGCATAAAAGAACAAAACCTCTGTTATTATGGATGTGCATACTCTTAATCACGATATAATGACAAACACATATACCTAGTATTTATTTCTTTAATTTATCAAATGGTGAGATTTATTTAGTTAAATCAATAGGCTCGATAAGTTGGGAAATAATATTATTTATATGGTGTGTTGTTGATTATAAAAGGAAATTGTGTCCTAGTAATCTAGCTTGATGATGTCCCCTTAAGGAGCTCATAAGGATTATCATGTAAACCCTGCAGGTAGACTTAGTCCGACATGATAATACAGTTGAATGGTACTACTCTTGGAGCTAGATGTTAATTAAGTGAGTCTCCAGTAACTCATTTAATTAACGGACATACGATATCTTAAACACAGGGAGACTAATACACTCATGATAAATAGGATCCCATATTATAATATTGGATTAGTGCGGTAGTTCAATAATAATTCTTTAGTGGTATGAGTTATTATTGATGAACTTGAGTTGAGTGTTCTGGTTGAACACAGGAAGCTCAAGTCCATCAGGAGGTCAAAACCAATTCCTCCTCTCGGTCCCTGTTGTAGCCTCTATAAAACCTCGCATTCACCAGTTTTGGTTTTGCTTCCTACCTAAGAAAGGGGACGGCCACATCCTTGCTTGGTCCCCAAGAAAGAGGTCAGCCAAGCCTTGCTTCCTACCCAAGAAAGGGGCCGGCCAAGCTTTGCTTGGTGCCCAAGCAAGGGGCCGGCCAAACCAAAAGAAAAGAAAAAGAAAATAAAAAAAGGAGATTTTTTCTCAACAGAATTAGATATTTTTCTAAAAAGAATTACGTTGATTCTTTCTTAGAAATTTTCTAAAAAGAATTATATTAATTCTTTCCTAAGAAATTTTTCTAAAAAGAATTATGTTAATTCTTTCCTAGATATTTTTCGAAAAAGAATTATGTTGATTCTTTCTTAGAAATTTTCTAAAAGGAATTATACTAATTCTTTCTTAAGAAATTTTTCTAAAAATAATTATTTTAATTCTTTTCTAGAGATTTTTTCTAAACAAAAATCTATTACTTTTTCTTCTTTTTTTATCTGGCGCAAAGGGTTATAAAAGGAGAGGAGGTTGGGCCACAATCAAAAAATTCAATTAAGAATTGATAAGTTTTTCTCCACAACTAAAAACCCTCTCCTTTCCCTTAAGGTTGGCGCCCCATTTTTCCTTTTCTTTCCTCTAGGGTCGGCGCCCCACTTCTTTTCTTCTTCCCTTTTCTTCCCTCTAGGGCCAGCACCCCATCTTCTCTTGGTGGCCGGAGCTTGGAGGAAAAGAAAAAGAAGAGACGAAGCACCTTGGTGGCCGGCGGTTTGGAGGAGAAGAAGAAGAAGAAGGCGTTCATTTCTTTGCATCTTTTGGTGATAGGCTGCTTGGAAATAGAAGGGGTTCGGGTATTTTTGTCTTGGTAGATCGTCACCCACACGACGTCCAAGAAAAGGAGAGGAATACGGTAGAATATCAAGAGGTCTTTGTCTACGAAGAAAGGTACAGCTAGTTATTTTTTCACAGCACAACTAGTTTTGTTTTCTTTGTATGGATCCTGAAATACCAACACAAGAGGCTAGCGATTTCATGTTTTCATTTTTGTGCTTCGATTTTATGTTTTGATCTTGTGCTTTGATTGAGGTCTCTGTAGTTAAACCTAAGGTTACTGTGAGAAGTTTAAATATTCAATTTCTTTGAAAGGCTTTGTCTAGAAAGTGGTGGATGATCCCATAATCAAGAAAACCTAGTGCCTCGCCAATGACCTGGAAGCCAATCCTTGAAATAAATATTTAATCAAATTTTGTAATATGGTTTAACTTCTGAAGAACACAAGGGTTGAACTTGGAGTAAAAATATTAAGTTTCGTTTCCAATCTAAGTTTAACTTTGAAGAACGAACTTGGAGTAAAAATGTTAAGTTTCATTTTTAATCCAAGTTTAACTTCTAAAGAGCACATGAGTTGCTAGGAAAAGTTCTGTGCTTGTACAAATTTTTGTACAGGGGAAATAGAACGGTATTCTGAGTAGCACCCAACAAGTTTCACAGAAACATAACTTTACTAAAATAACTTTAAATGATCAGAAATTTTGACAAATAATTTAAAGTATTTTTATAACTACTAAATGCTTAACAGTTAGTCAATTAAATACTTATTTCAATAATTAGCTTCTAGGCTATGGCGAGGCACTGATCTTCTTGGATATTGGGACAACAACAACTTTCTAGACAAAGTCTTTTAAAGAAATTGAATATTTAATTTTCTCTCTAAAATCCCTAAGTCTAAAAATAATCAATCTAAATATGTTTTTAGAATCCAAAATAGATTCCTTCGTACAAGATTAATTAATAATTTCTTAGGAATATATTTCTGTGATATTTTCTTAATTGGACCCTTATGATATTTGAGATACTAGTTAAATCTTGAAAAGTTTCTAAAATTAGAAGGAATAAAAGTTGAGCATGCATGACTTTTTAAAATTTCTATTTCCTTTTTCTATTTTTCCTTTGTCGAAATCTTCTAATCGATAAGAACCAGCTAAGGTTGATTTTAAATCCTTATTTTCTTTCTCTAATTTACAACAATTTTTTGATAATAGTTTTATGAACTGAAATAATTTGTCAGAAGGAAGAGACTGTACCTAACTTACCTTGTTGATTCCGTAAATTGAAGCTCCCCCTGAAGTCTGTTGTCTTCCGATGTCGCTCCCCCTTCATTGATCCTTTTGATGCTCATTTTGGATGAGCTTGCTTCGTCTTTGTCTTCTTGGTGACTTGCTACTAGCGCAAGTCTGGCGAGGGCTTCTATCTCAGATTCGGATGACGTGTCGTCCCACGTTGCCTTTAAATTATACTTGGGTCAGACTAGCTTCTTGTTCTTTTTCTTGTCCTTATCTTTGTTCTTCAATTTTAGACAGTTATCTTTGGCATACCCTTCTTCATTGCAGTGATAGCATCTTACCTTTCTTTTTCTTTTTGTACCCTGTACTTGATTAAATGTATTAGATTTAAATAATTTTTTAAATTTTCTTACCATTAATGTCGTTTCGTCATCGTCAAGTGATGTCTTAGAATCTGGTTCATCCATTTTAGCTTTTAAGGCAATGTTTTCCTTGATTCCTTCTTTAGACCTGCACATCTTGACTCATGAATTTCAAAAGTTGAAAAAAGTTCTTTTAAAGTGCTTACCTCTAAATTTTTAGAGATGAAATATGCATCTACTAAGGTCGACCATTCCGGAGTCCTAGGAAATGCATTAAGTGCGTACCTCAATGAATCTCGGTTGGTTACCTTTTCTCCGAGATTTGTAAGTCTAGTGATGAGCTCGATTCTTGAGTGGAGGTGTATGATGGTTTCACCTTTTTCTAACCCGAGGTTGCTGTTCTGGTTCTGAAGCAGGTTCCGTCTCGCTAGTTTTACCTCCGAGGTCCCTTCGTGTAGTTCTAGAAATTTCTCCCAGAGCTCCTTGGCTGACTCGTAGGCTTTGATCCGGTTGACTTCTTGTAGCGGTAAGATGCTCAGCAGATAGAACTCTTCTTTGCCATTTACCACGAAGTCGACTTGCTTATTCTTCGTCCATTGATATTCTTCTTTGTCTTTCGGAGCTAAAAATCATATTTCATAATTATTAATAATTCAAAATCTATTTAAAAAAATACCTCCATCTTTTTCTTCCAACTCACAAATTCCCCCTCGAACTTTGGTGGATTGATGCTCATCTGGCCATCTCGTGTACTTCATTCGGGAGTTAGTTCTCCTGAAATGAATATGCTCTGATACCACTTGTTGGTCCCTTGACGGCTGACTAGAGAGGGGGGGGGGGGGGGAATAGCCTTGCAAAGAAAAATGAACCTTCCTCGAACTTTACAGCTTAATAAGAATCAACACTTGTATAAAATAAATAAGAAACTAGAAATAAGAGGCATAACAAATTTACTTGGTTACAACAGGAGAAGTTGTTAATCCAAGAAAGATGAAAGAATACTAAACTCTTCTTTAGGCGGAAAATCCTCTTTACAGTAATTAAACACTCAGTTACAGAACAAGATTGAAAAGAAATGAATTACAAGTGTTGTGTTTTCGCTTCTAGGACCATAGCTGTATTTATAGCCCTGGTCGGGGTATTTGGAAGGGTTCCAGGCGCTTGAGAGGGGATAAACTTTTATCCCCATCGTAACAGAACGTGTCACGTCGCGTTCCCGATAAAAGCTTGCTCTGGGCGCTTGGACTCAGTCCAGACACCCGAACCCAAGTTAACATCATGTTAACTATTTGGTCTAGGTTCTTCTGCTCCGACTCTGCTTGTTTGGGTCTAGGTCTTCCGCTCCGGCTCCGGCTCCGGCTCCGCTTGGGTGATCTCGACCATCCAGAATAAGGCTCACCCGAACCCATCTTTCGGCCTTCAAGCAAACTTCCACTCCGACTTCTCGTCCCTCGGAAGCGCCGCGCGCCTCCTTCTCATCTACCCGCGTACTCTTCCATAGCACCTCATACCTCGAACACATCGAGCCTATCGGCTCTCTCCCGTGTCGTTTTTCTCGCTAGCTACGTCTTTTGCTCGACTTCCTGTGCTCTTAAGTTCCTACACACTTAGACACAGAGGTTAAATATAAATAGGACCTAACATGATTTGATTAATCACATCAAAACTATCTTGGGGTACATACATGTGGGACATTTTTGGGAGCTATTAGGCATAAATGAGCAAATTTTATTTCTGCATAGCAAGAAGCTGCCAGGCCATAGATTGTCTAGTACGCAGGGGACAATACTAGTTTGGACGGTCATTGCCAAGGAGATACGATCTGAAATATTTGGCATTTGGAGAGACAGAGCCTCAGGTTTGGATGGATACAATGCCAAGTTCTACAGCTCCGCTTGGGACACAATGAGTGTCGAAGTCATAGATGTAGTGCATGAATTTTTTCTACATAGGCAACTACTCAAAAATGAAACCACACACTGATAGCCTTGGTTCCAAAGTCCAATCATGCATCTTGTGTTAGTGATTATCGGTCGATATTTTGTTGTACAATTTTCTACAATGTGATCTCCTAAGTACTAGTGGGGTGCCTAGTGAGAGTCATGGATAGTTTATAGGATCCAACACAAGTGACTTTTGTCTAAGGTCATTCCATAGGTGAGAATATTCATTTAGCTTATGAGTTGCTTCGGAAATATGCACGTAAGCGGATCTCTCCTCGATGTATGATCATGGTGGACTCGAGGAAGACTTTTGATACTGTGGATTGGGATTTTTCCTATGGCGGTTCTTGTTGGTAATGATTTTTTCCAACAATTCTATGATTGGATTCACAAATGCATTAACACAGTTTCATACTCTATTAGCCTTGATAACGACTTATATGGTTTCTTAGTGTGTGACGTTACTTGCGACAAGGCGGCCCACTTTCTACTTACTTGCTTTGTCTTAAGGTATTCTTGTGGCAATTGAAGGTAGCATCAAAGCAAGATGATTTTAACTTCCATCCTATGTGTGAAGTGACTCAAGACACCCATTTAGCATATGTTGATGATCTTTTGATGTTTGTAAGGGCAGATGCATCTACCATCTCTCTGATTGTTGATTGTTTGAAGGAGTTTGGGGACAAAGTGGGGCCCCGAGCTAACCCTTTTAGGTACCTTAGTGTTCCTTTAGTTGCGGCGAAGCTTCATATTGCAAATTACGGATCCCTTCTGGATGCAGTGACTAAGAAGATTATCTCTTAGCCAAAGCACACTTTATCTTATGCAAGGCACTTGGAGCTAGTTAGATCGGTGCTACAAGGCCTTGAATGCTATTGATTATCTATTCTCTCCATTCCAAGTGGGGTGATTGACAAGGTCTATAAAATTTGTCAGTCTTTTGTTTGGTCTACTATGCATCTGCCGATCTCATGGATGACTATTTGCTTATCTAAAGATGAAGGAGGCTATGCCATTGGGGATTTGCATGCATGGAACAACTCTTTACTATGTCAGTTATTATAGAACATCCAAATTAAGAAGGATTCATTATGAGTTTGTTGGCTACATCACCATTACCCCAAGGGTGCAAATTTTTAGCAGTGGCAATGCAGAGCATCTACCTCCCCTTTGATTAAGAAGTTAATCTATATTCGTGACCAAATTATGCAGTGAGAAGGAGACTATGGTGAGGCCAACATGAAGCTTTTGAAATGATTTGCAGCAGAGAAGAATGACACAGCTAATGTTTACTAGTTTTTCAAGTCACGGGCAGTGGTTGTCTCTTAGACGCCAATTGTATGAAAAGTCAACCTACCATCCAAGCATCGGTTCTGCTATTGGATGCTTGCTTACCGACAATTACGAACAACGGATAGATTGCCGTTTGAACCTCACAAACAATGCTCCCTATGCCAGCAAGCTATGAAGTCAAATGATCATATTTTCTTCCTTGCCCCATCATGAGATAACTTTGGGACAAGGTTCGGAATGGTTGGGCATCTGACCAACTATCTATACAGCGAGAAGTTTGTTTAGAGTTTTTCAAAGGCAATTCCGAGGCAAAGACTAGTTAATGAAGGCTCGCTATTTAGCAGATACTTGTGTGATCTTTCTTGTATGACAAGCTTGGAACCAATTTCGTTCGAAGGTGAGGTGCTTTATAAGTCTAGACTTATGTCTGTCATTTTGTAGACATATAGTGTATGCAACTTTTATGTATCTGTTTTTAATTTCTATATTTTTTTTGGTTCCAAAAAGGAAAAACAGCCAACTATTTTTTATTCTTAACAATGAAATATCATATCGACCAACTTTAACCAATGTTGATCAATGTTGACCCGATATAAAATGCTCATATTTGTAATAGTTATGTAATTACTAAATCACATTGTTATTAGTATTAATATGAGTTATAGTGTTG
The DNA here is from genome assembly GCF_018446385.1 of Zingiber officinale. Taxonomy (NCBI): domain Eukaryota; kingdom Viridiplantae; phylum Streptophyta; class Magnoliopsida; order Zingiberales; family Zingiberaceae; genus Zingiber; species Zingiber officinale. Next base: position 17,103,358 of record NC_055992.1, read on the forward strand.
TTACAATATAACAACTATGCACTTTAGCTATTAAAATAAAGAATTCAAAGATATATATATTATAGCAACTATAAAATAATAACGGCTATAATTATATAATAACTACGTGTCCACGTAATTATAATAGCTATGATAAATAGCTGCTACGTTAAGAGCATCTGCATCAGATACCCTATTTAAAAATTTTATCTTAAATTTTAGATAAGATAGCTAAAAAATCTATGCATCAGCTACCTTATCCATTCTCTAAATTATGCATTTATGAACAGTACTTCTCTAAATTTAGGGAAGGGATTTCATTCCCTAAATATTATAGAGGAGAGAGAAGAAATAGGGAAGCCGATATATGATGTTTTGAAAAATGGATATTCAAATTTAATAAAGTAATTTTTTTATCCTAAATTATGTATTTTAGATAGGGAAATTGATGTGGATGCTCTAATACGGATAATTTAGAAAAGTACATTGTGGATTGTGGATAAGATATTTTTTTTTAATAATAAATGAAAGAGAAACATCTGTTTTATCAATTCCAATGAAAACAGCACCTAATATTCTTTAAGTCAACACACATATTTAAACACACACACCTCTCATTGAAAGAAAAAAATTTGCGATCGAATCGCGATCACGATTTAATCGTAAAAGATTGTGATTTTTTATTGGGTTTATCATCCCCATTAGATTATAATTTTTATTCAAAGCGGGCAGCCAGAGGTCACCTGGAAGACACCTTTACTCAGCACTCAATAACCTGACTACTTATCCACCACCGGAAGTCTTCGGGTGACCTCCGACCGCCTGTTTCGAACAAAAACTATAATCTAGTCGGGACGGTAAACCTAGGAAGGGATCGTAACTATTTACGTCCGGATCATGACCACGATCCGATTACAAATACGAATAACACATCCCCTAAACTAGAAAAAAATGATCCAAAAAATCTGTGCTCTCGATACCTTATTTTAGCTGAAATTCAACGGGAAAGGATTAATTAAGATAAAAAACAACGCTGCATTCCTCCTCATGTTTTTTTCCATGTTAATTTCTGATCTCTTTTTCTCCATCCAAATTTATGTGGCTTTGCAGCCATTTGGAGGGGGCGGAGCCACCCGCCTTGGTCGGAGACCTTGACTCCCGTCTCCCCCCCTCCCCTCCCTTCTCTCCCATGGAATTGCAATCTTTGGCCTTTGCCTTGTTCATTCCCCTTCTGCTCTTCTTCGAGCTCGTCCTCGCCGTCGTCGATCCCTTTGCTTCTTCTCTGCTGCTGTCTCCATCCCCAACTCCAACATTCGCACCTCTCCCCGCGCCGCCCAAGAATCAAGCTCTGAAGATCATCCCCATCCCTCCGCCGTACACTCATCAAGGCAACGACGGAGGCAAGCAGCAGATTACGAGGCAAACGTCGAGCACCGGTCATCTTAACCTGGGCGAGAAGGTAGGGCTGTCTTTCCTTGCGGTCGCGGTCGGATTGCAGGTGGTTCTGGGAGGCTTGCTGGTTTGCACGAGAATTCAGTTGAGGAGGATGGAGCGAGACGATCTGTTGAAGACAGAGCTCCTGCGTCCTCGTTCTCCGTGACCCCTTTGAATTAAATCCAAGGCGGGGGCTTGTTCGTGGAGCTTTGGCGATTCCGTTGGAATATGGAGAAATTTAAAAAAACTACATTTATTTATTTATTTATTTTCTCTTCTATTTTATTCAATTATAAAAAAATTATAGATTTTGAATAAGAAAAAATCGCAACATAACTTGGTGATTAAAGGATCAAACTAATAAAAAATCAATTGAGGGACTAGGTTGAATTAAAAATCAATGGTTATTTACCAAAGGGTATATTAACGCAGATTTGAAAATTTCATAAATCTTACATTATATTTTGACAATGACCAAAAGAGACACTGATTTAGATGGCATTCTCGTGCTACCCCTTCTATCAAAATTAGTTTTCCACACCCTGATTTCCAATGCATTTAGCCATAATTGTAGAAAATTTAATTCAAAAGTAATTTATATGGTTCGGATGCATGTAGTCTCATCATGCCTCTCACCCTCTCTTTCTGCTATTTGGCATTGAGCTCCTTGCTTACTATACATCTTCTTGTTGTTATAAACACAACATCATCACAAACATGTAGTTTGACAGGATTGCAAAAGAATAAGCAGAAGTAGAAGCAAAAGTAAGTAGAAAGTAGAAGAGACAGCGTTGAAGGACAACGGCATTGAAGAACATCAGTGTTGAAGGAAAAATTTGAAGACTGAATATTGTAGAAGAAAACAAATAAAAATTTAATGATGTACGTATAGTATTTGCTACTATTTGTAAATTTGGTATGTAATGTGCAAAAATATAATGTACACAAATGGTGTTTATGTTGTCTAGCGTTTTGCAGGGAAGATTTATGAAATAATAAAAGCAATATGGTGTCCTCCACTACTTATTCTAAGCTCTCTCGAGATGTTCCATTGCTATGTTAACTTTTAGTTAGACCGCGGTTTGGTCTCCAGGAGACCAAGCCAATGACCTGATTTGAGATCAGATTAGGTTTGTGGTAGTGCTAATCTCCAGACACCAGACCTCCTTGCGGCGCAAGACCAAGAGGAGGAGTCGCACTGTGAGAGAAGAAGAGAGAAAAACGTAAAATCAAAAAGCCCTAACCTTTAAGACTTTTAATAAGAGCAATTAAGCCAAAGTTTTAATCAAAAGCTCTGTTTTAACTTATTCTCTCCAAGCTATCTTATATAGCTCGCTTTCTATTGGGTTTAAACCCAATCCACTAACCCAAAACTCATATCAATTGACTTAAGTTTGATTCATAATCAAATCAAGTTTGTTTAAAATCAAACCATTTGGTTTAATAACCAAATACCTTTAATTAGAACCAAACTAATTTGGTTCATAATTAAAATAAAGACGGTTTATCTCATCATTAAAAGGCGTCCGCACTTCCATTCTGACAAAATATCTTCCATATTTACCTTTTGTATGGTCCAACCAAACTCAATCTCTCTCGATCTGAGAATTCAATTCTCAAACTTGTTTTAAGTATTTCAGATAAACTTGTAGTGTGTGTGACCCAATAGATTCTCGATTATGTTGGTCATCGATAATTAACCAGTAATAATGGATCAATCATAAGTGACACCTAGTAGTACATCATGATCTCCAATTGACCGAAAAATCAACGGTTGATTCCAGAACCACTTCCGAACCTTTCAATAGCTACAATGTGTTGGTGCGGGAAGCATCCGACGATCAAACCTAAGTTTTGATAATGGCAAAGGGATTCAAAGTTAAGATTCCTTGTTATCTAATGTGCTTAAATGAGATTGCAGGAAAGTCCTAACTGCGGTTAGGCAGGTGAAAAACCCTAGGGGGTGGTAACCCTAAGTCCTAGGGGGTGGTAATCCTAGGTGGTAGAAAACCCTAAGGGGCGGTAACCTTAGGTCCTAGGGGGTGGTAACTCTAGGTGGAGAAAAACCCTAGGGGGCGGTAACCCTAGGTCCTAGGGGGTGGTAACCCTAGACAGAAAGTCCAGTCGGTCTGGAGGACCTGTCTGGCACCAGGTAATCCCTCCTGAGGGGAGTAGGTGAGGATGCGTTCCCCGTAGAGGGAACAGTAGGCGTCGGGTTGACCTAGGGTTTCCGGTCGGAAATTTGAAGTCAGACCCGGACAGTCCAGAGATTGTCAATTACTGTTCTTACTATATTTTATGTGTGCTAACATTGTCTTGCAGAGTATGTTGTTGTTTTGGGACTAACGCATCTTGCAGGTACAAAAAACCAACCATAAGCCTCAGCTGAACAGTGTCCGAGGTGCCTCTATGGAGCTTGGAGGCGCCTCGGGTGCAAAGCAGGAACCGGCTGCGATCGAGGGCTGGAGGCGCATCGGACGTAGCTGGAGGCGCCTTGGACTAGGGATTGGAGGTGCCTTGGACGACCATGGAGACGCCTTCAAGCTGATAAGGTGCGACGAGTTCAGTAGTGATCCACGCGGCTGACTCAGAGGCCTGGAGGCACCTTGGATGGTGTTGGAGGCACCTCCAACACTGTATAATAGAGGAGTTCGAGCAGCTCCTTCAATAATTAATTCTCTAGAGCTCTTTCTCCTGTGTGCTGAGACCCCGACAACTCGAAGCTTCAAGATAGTGATTTTCATCGTTGGTATAATTTGTATTCCAGTTTTAATATTGTATTTCAAAGTTATACTCTCATTTACGATATTATAGTTGTTGCTCACCGAAAGCGATCAACGATCGCGGGCCTTGGAGTAGGAGTCGCCACAGGCTCCGAACCAAGTAAATCACTTGTATTCGCGTGTTGATTGTTTTATTTCCGCTGCGTTACTTGCATTCTTTACGAAACTGAAACGAGTGAAAGCCACGAGCGCTATTGACTCCCCTCTAGCGCTTTCGATCCAACAATTGGTATCAGAGCGGGGTAGCGTTGATCTGGTGCAACCACCAATCACGTAATTTTTTTTGTGGTGTTTTCTATTTTTCAGAGTCAATTGGCAATTAGCATAATTGCTATTTTCTGATTAAGTTCTTTTCGTTATCGTACTTTTTTCTCAAAGTCAGTGCAACACCACTCGAGAACGCAATTAATTATTATCTTTCATACAACACTACTAATCCAGGATCAAGTCCTAGGATATTTTCTTTCTTTCTTCTCTTTGCGACAAATCTAAAATGGCCCAACAAGAAGGCTACAACACTGTCCGTCCCTCGCTCTTCACCGGAGAGGACTTCGGTTACTGGAAGAGCAGAATGGAGAACTTCCTGAAGATCCAGTTCGAGACGTGGATGATAGTCAAGACTGGATTGGAACTACCAACTGATAAAGACGGCAAACCTACACCCTGAGAGGACTGGGAACCAGCATTAATCAAGAAGGTGGAGGCAAATGTCAGAGCAACTTGTACCCTCCAGTGCGGACTAACAAAGGAGTAGCTCAACCGCGTCGGTCCATTCTCGAGCGCCAAAAAGCTATGGGAGAAGCTGATCGAGCTTCATGAAGGGACCTCCGATACCAAAGTAAGTAAGCGAGATTTGTTATTCAATAAATTGTATAACTTAAAAACGCAGGAAGGTGAGACGGCAAGCCAGCTCCACGCCCAAATTCAAGAACTACTTAATGGACTCCATGCGATCGGACAAAAGGTAGATAACTGGGACATCATAAGGTACTCCTTAAACGCCTTTCTAAGGAACACCTTGTGGACATCCATGGCAGATGCCTACAAGGTTTCTAAGGACCTCTCTACTATTAAATTAGATGAGTTGTTTTCTGAGTTTGAGCTTCATGAACAGACTAACTCACGTCCGGCTGAGGAAGGGTTGGCTTTGATTGCAGGTACAGGAAGAGCACGTGAGTCAAAATCAAAATGTAGAACCGAACAAGAATCAGAAGAGGAACAAGATTCAGAAGACGACAACGAGCTCACAACTGAAATCGTCAACCTGATGAAGAAACTCTACAAAAAGAAGGGCTTCAACAAAAAAGATGTCAAAAAGGCTCTCCAGACCAAAGAAGCCCAAACAAGCTCAAAGGTCAAATTCGAGGTGACTTACTACGGGTGCAATCAGAAGGGGCACATCAAGGCGAACTACCCGAACCAAAAGGATCCAAAGAAACCAAGAAGGAAGAAGGCTCTGAAGGCAACATGGGACGAATCTTCGTCCGAGGAATCCAATGACGAAGAAGTCGAGCAGGCAAGCTTCCTCGCATTGACAGCCCGAGACGACACCAGAAGCGAGGACGAATCGGAAGCCGAGTCCGAGAGAAGCCACGGATCCGCATCCATTTCCGAAGGGCCAAACCCCTCTGTAAGTAAATGTCGTATATACAATTTAATCAATTACTTAATGCATAAAGTAGCTAAGTCCAAAGTTTGAATCAAGTCGCTTCTAAAGGAGGTAACACTCCTTAAAGAAGTGACTAACTTCATAACCTTGCCTGACCCAGTTCATACTAGAAATTCAACTCAAGTTCAAAGGCTTGAGGAAGAAAATTCTAGTCTGAAAACTCAGGTCAAGGATTTAGAGAAGACCCTAGAACGGGTTTTTTTGGGGTCTAAGAATCTTGACTTGATTCTTGGGACACAAAGAGCCATTTATAATAGAACTGGACTAGGTTTTAAATCCAAAAGGAAATATCGATCCTATCTATCCTTAGTCAACAAACCAAATAGTAAACTAGTTCAAGCATGGGTACCCAAGTCCAATTTGGTCAATCAAGTTGGACTTGGTAAATATTGGGTCCCCAAGGATCAAGTTCATTACCTTGATAAAACTTATCGAGACTATGATCTAGGGGGAGCAAAAAGAAAAACTGTCTTAATAAATCAACAAATAAATTAAAAACCATCTTAATAAATAAATTTAAAAAAGAATATAATTCAAACTTTAAATTAAATAAAAGTTATAAAAGAATATAAAGGGAAGCTCCAGAATAGTTAACACCTCCAAAAGGAATATACCCGACAGGGTAACTAAACGCAACCTACCCGGCAGGGTAATTAGGACTAGAATAAAAAGAGCTAAGTTTAACTTGATCCACGGTACTGGTGAAGTATTGGATGATAGTACGTTAGGGAAGCTTAGTCTATGCATGTCTAGGAAGATATGGCTTTGACCTGGAGCATTTGGCTAAGTGGAACTGACCGAAGCTACCTTTTATGGATCCTAACTAGTTAGACTAAGGTTTTGTACTAAGTTCAGTGGATAGGACTATTTGGAAAACCTCGAAGGCATGGTTACTTTAATGATATCCAAGTGACTCACTATAACCCAGAAGTTTATCCAAAGAATGTCTATTTGTTGAGCCCAAAGCTAGACCTGAATCTAACATAAAGTTAAAACAAACCCTACAATTGAACCTAATTCATCTCACAAAATTATAGGATCCCCTAATTGAAAATTTTAGATAGGGTGAGATGATTAAAAATTAGAATTGAAATTAAATTAATTCAATTAAATTGAAAAATCAGTTAATTTACTTAAAATTAACTTAATATTTTTCAAAATTTAATTAACTTTACAAAATAAAATTAACTAAATATTTGTCAAAAGTTAATTAACTTAAATACTTTTCAAAATTCAATTAACTTAAATACTTTTAAAAACTCAATTCACTTAAATATTTTTCAAAATTTAATTAATTTAAATATTTTCAAAATTTAATTAACTTAAATATTTTTAATTAACTTAAATATTTTTCAAAACTTAATTAACTTAAATACTTTTCAAAATTCAATTAACTTAAATACTTTTAAAAATTCAATTAACTTAAATATTTTTCAAAGTTTAATTAACTTAAATATTTTTCAAAATTTAATTAACTTAATATTTTTCAAATCAAATTAAATCTTTTTTTTTAACTTAACATTTTTCAAATCAAATTAAATCTTAATTTTTTTTAACTTAATATATTTTCAAGTTTAATTAACTTAAATATTTTTCAAAATTTAATTAACTTAATATTTTTTCAAATCAAATTAAATATTAATTTTTTAAAAAATTAAATTAACTCAATGTTTTTCAAATCAAATTAAATCTTAATTTTTTTTTTAACTTAATATTTTTTCCAAATTAATTAACTTAATATTTTTTCAAAATTTAAATTAACTTAATGTTTTTTCGAAATTAAATTTACTTAATATTTTTTCAAAATTAATTAACTTAATATTTTTTCAAAATTAATTAACTTAATATTTTTTTCAAAATTTAAATTAACTTAATGTTTTTTCAAAATTAAATTAACTTAATATTTTTTTTCAAAATTAATTAACTTTTTTCAAAAAAAAAAAAAAACACGCGGCGCCTCTCGGAGGTGCCTCCCACACAAGGGAGGCGCCCTAACCAGCGGCGAGAAAAGTCCTGCGAACTTTAGTTAAGGCGCCTCGGACCATCTCCAAGGCGCCTCCAACGACACATTCAAGGCGCCTTAAACGTTCTTCAAGGCGCCTTTAATACCTACTTCCACCATGAACAGAAGGTTTCTCTGCTGATTTCTGCTCAAAGTTTTCACGTGCTGCCGAAGCGATTCCTCCGTGATTTCCCCACCTAAGGCACCTTCAACCCAACTTTTCCCTTTCAATCATCCTACAATGCCTCTTAGGTGCATCTTAAACCATCCTATTGTCCTTCTATGTAAATTTTCTGTTCTTTTAGTTATATGTTGCATAAATCAAAAAACGCCGACATGCTGATCCTACACCGGCTAGGACCCCATCTACGGATCCTAGATTCCCCTTAGAGAGGCATAGGGTAGATTTTGCTAGATTTACATTTGAATCTATTAAACCTAGGTACGTAGGTAGGTCATTTTTTGCCCAGTACTGTCACCCCGCAATCCATATGATAGAACACTATCAGTTAGGGAAACTGGTTTAATTTACTGCAACAATACAGTAAACCAGGATTTGGTGATTAAAGGATCAAACTAATAAAAAATCAATTGAGGGACTAAGTTGAATTAAAAATCAATGGTTATTTACCAAAGGCGGAGGCAGATTTAAAATTTTCATAAATCTTACACTCTACTTTGAGAATGACCAAAAGAGGCACTGATTTAAATGACATTCTCATTCTACCCCTTCTATCAAAATTAGCTTTCCACATCCTAGTTTTCAATGCATCCGAGCCATATTTTTAGAAAATTTAATTCAAAAGTAATTTCTATAGTTCAGATGCACGTAATCTCATCATGCCTCTCACCCTCTCTTTCCGCTGTTTGGCATTGAGCTCCATGCTTACCATACATCTTCTTGTTGTTATAAACACAACATCATCACAAACATATAGTTTGACAGGATTGCAAAAGAATAAGCAAAAGTAGAAGCAAAAGTAAGTAGAAAGCAGGTATTGTCGTAAGGTGTTGAAGAGGCAGCATTGAAGGACAACGACATTGAAGAACATCGGTGTTGAAAGAAAAATTTGAAGTAAGACCGAATATTATAGAAGACAACAAATAAAAATTTAATGATGTACATATAGTATGTGCTACTATTTGTAAATTTGGTATGTAATGTGTAAAAATATAGTGTACACAAATGGTGTTTATGTTGTCCAACGTTCTGCAGGGAAGATTTATGAAATAATACTAGCAATATGGTGTCATCCACTATTTATTCCGGGCTCTCTCGAGGTGTTCCATTGTTATGTTAACTTTTAGCTAAAACGTGATCCTGATTTCCAGGAAACCACACCCACATTTGGCTTGATTTGAGATCAGATTAGGCCTGTGGTAGTGCTAATCTTTCGACACCAAACCTCCTCGCAGCGCAAGACCAATAGGAGGAGTCGCGCTGTGAGAGAAGAAGAGAGAAAAACGTAAAATCAAAAAGCCCTAACCTTTAAGACTTTTAATAAGAGCAATTAAAACCAAAGTTTTAATCAAAAGCTCTGTTTTAACTTATTCTCTCCAAGCTATCTTATATAGCTCACTTTCTATTGGGTTTAAACCCAATCCACTAACCCAAAACTCATACCAATTGACTTAAGTTTGGTTCATGATCAAACTAAGTTGCTTCAAAATCAAATCATTTGGTTTAATAACCAAATACCTTTAATTAGAACCAAACCAATTTGGTTCACAATTAAAACAAAGACAGTTTATCTCATCATTAAAAGACGTCCGTAATTCTGTTCTAACAAAATATCTTCCATATTTACCTTTCGTATAGTCCAACCAAACTCAATCTCTCTCGATCTGAGAATTCAATTATCAAACTTATTTTAAGTCTTTCGGATAAACTTGCAGTGTATGTGACCCAATAGATTCTCGATTATGTTGGTTGTCGATAATTAACCAGTAATAATGGATTGATCATAAGTGACACCTAGTAGTACATCATGATCCCCAATTGACTGAAAAATCAACGGTTGATTCCAGAACCACTTCCGAACCTTTCAACAGCTACAATGAGTCATGCTTTGTTCCTTTTACTCATCTTATACCTACTTGGTTCATGACATAATTTATGTGTTAGTCCCCACTAGGCTGACTACGTCACACCTAACCCACGTAATACTTTCTTGTCCTGTGGATTCAATACTCTTAACATGTGATACTTTGGCTAAAGATTTTTGAGTAATAATCTTGACAAGTAACCATAGGGTATACATCTCCTTGTAAGGAGTGACAAATCCTTTGTTGGCTATTCAATTACCTTCGGACACTTCAACTTATACCCAATCATCCTGGGTGCATGCCTCCACGGAGATGTTTGCTTAAGATGTCAAAGTATAAGTCTCTATGACCAAGGTGCACTACAACAATTTTTATTTTTGGCAACGCCTCTCATTGCAATGGTTTAAAAATCGTTCTCTTAAAGTACATTAGGCAACGGTTTTTAATAGTGTTGGTTTAATAAATTTTTTTAATATGCAACGATTAAAAACCATTCTCTAAAATACATTTATTAAAAAAATTATACTAAATAGATTAGGCAACGGTTTTTAATATTTTATTTTAAATATTGTTGCGTTACATTAGGCAACGGTTTAAACTACAATATTCTTTATTTTTTTGCAAATAAAGTAAGGATATGGAATTTGAATAAGGTAAAATAAAATTGATAAATTAAGATCTCATGAGCAACAATAAAGGAAATCATCCACTAAATTTTCTACGAAATGTAGGAAAGTTAAACGAACTGTTACGACATCATGAAATTATTTAATAGAGGGATTAAAATGGGGATTGATGAATTATAGTTACCTTAGGTTAGGGATTAAATTGCCCTAGGTATTAAGACCTAGGTATAAAAGCTTCTCAACCATTTTTCCCACACCCAGCCACTGTGCCCAAATCGCCGCTTCATCCTCTCCTCAACCCCTCGCTGGACCGATCAAGCTTGTCACCGAGCTTAGATCCCTGCTCCGGTATTTCACCACCTCGGCGACTTCGTGGGAGCATCGCAAGCGGGCATGGAGTCCAGTGACGACCACCGGCGGCTATGGCTAGGGGAAAGGGCTTCAACAGAGAATCGCGGAAGGGAAGGCAAGTATATCTCACGGTGCTAGCATAAGATCTGTGAGGTATAGAGGGGTCGAAACCTAGAACGGAGAAGATGTTTGTTGTGTGTTCGTTCCTGTTAGAGCTTCTTCTTTGTTGAGTTTTCATTCGGTCATTTGGTTTGCATATGTTTCGGATTATTGATCGGTGAGGTCTGCATTGAAAGTGTTCGATTTCCTTGGAGTGCCTTTCTTGTGTTCCTACTGGCGTCCGTCGAACAGTGTGTGTGAGTTGAGGTTCGGTTTCTTCCGTGATGTCGAGGTTTCAATTCCTGTGTTATGTTCGCTTAAATGTCTGATCGAGGTGCCGGTTTTTGATTGTGTGCCGAATGGAGCTTTGGTTACTGGTTGGTTGAATGGAACTCTATGTAGGTTCCGGCGACATTTTTCTTTGGATTTAACCAAGGATTTCGAGTTCTTTCATTCCGATTTGAGGTTTCATTTATCTCTCGCTTGGCTCGTATGGTTTCTGGTTTCCTCATGTCGGAGCAATCTATTATAGATGGTGCGAATTTGCTAGGGGATTGTTCTGTTTGGGATTTATGGGTTTTGTTGGCATAAGATGGGTTTGAACTTCGATTTTTCCTTCAGATTTGTTGATGTCGTGAGTTCTATGTAGGTTAACTGTTTGATTAAATGTCGACTTGAGATGTTAGAGGTGGAATAAGCTGTGTCTTGGTTTTTCTTTTGGGAAGCTCTGGATTTGAAGGTAGTTTTCCTCGTTGCGGACAAATTTACATCTCGTTGGTTTGGCAAATAGAAATTTAGGTTTGGGCTAAGAACTCATTCACGTACTAGGATTTGAGTCTGAATCTTCATGATGCAAGGCATCATCAGCGGACCATATTATGGATGCCCTAGTATGTGTGTGATATTCTACCTCTGACCTTAGGTATCATTTTAGGCTCTGAATTGGTTTAAAGACTCACTTACAGTAGCACAGGCCTAGAAGAAGCAATGCAAGGAGACATGCAAATTATAACCAGTAATATATAAACAGATTTGGTTGGTCATGTTATGAGTGTCACATTACAAGTATTGAATATGCACCAAACTAACATCTGTAGTGGGTTAGATAATATCAGTTCTCATTATGCACCTTATGTTTTCTTTGTAATTCTACAATATTCCTATTTTTTTGTGCTATACATATGTTTTTTTTAATATTTTCTATAATTAAATGCCTTTTCTTAGACTTGAGCAAGGCTTTGTGGTGTGCGAATGTCTAATGCTTTGCCAAAGACATTGATGCACCCAGAGACTTTAGTAACTTAACAGTGGCCAACTCGAGTTTGAGGAATACAATCTTTTGTGGTAGTCAGCTAATCTAAGGTTTGCAATTGTAGTTTAATATTCTCTGCTATTTGATTCCAGACTCCATTAACCACTACTTCCCTCTAGGATTGATTTTTTTTCCTCCCTGATGATGGCAAGCACCAATCTGTTGTTTCTTATCCGATTTGTCTGTATGCTATTCACTTCGCTACTACCTCCAATGCTTGACCCCTATCCAATGCAGATGATGGTATCAAGAACTCAAATGGACCTAATCTATAACTCGATGCCAAAAGAATATTGCTTTTATGATATGATATCACGCCTATTTTTTCTTATTGACAACACTTTTGTACTCACTCAACATGAGTCATGTCATCAATATTTTTCTCAGTTACCCCTGTGATATCGGATTGTTGCTTTTATGCATTTTACTTCTGTGCTCACTCATCCCTGTGATATCAAATTGTTGCTTTTATGCATTTTAGTTTCTGGGTATTTTTCTCAGTTATCAGTATGAATCCAATTATGTCATTCAACATGAGTCATGTCATCACCATGAGTCAACATTTATGTAATAATTTATTCAACATTTATAACTCTCTAGTAGCTATGATTTTTCAATTATTATTTATGATGATTGGTGAGGTCTTAATATTTTAAATTTTATATACAGGATCCTAATATGGATGGTGATCATGTGGATGAAGATCAAATGTTGGACATAGAAGCGGAAGAAGATGATGCTATATAGCTTGATTTTTTAGTGTACTGATAGTGGATGAAGGTCAAATGTGGATGCAGATCAAATGTTTTGATCAGTAATGATAGATGACAAATGATTTTATATTTTGTGTGCAAAGATTTAAGTTTAAGGTAGAGAAATATTAAGACAAATGTGGATCAAGATGATGCATACTTTGTTAATTAGTATATTTGTTGAGTATTATAATATTTTGTTTTGGATAACAACATAATTAATTTTCTTCAATATGTATGTGGATGATTAATATATTTTGAGCATGTTTTTCTTTAATTGGTATAATTTTCTTCAATTGGTATATTTTCAGTATTAATTTTTTCTGTTGCTATCAACGACAACAGTTTTCCTGTGTTGTTATCAATAACAACGGTTTTTCTGTGTTGCAATCAAAGGCAACGGTTTTTCTTGTGTTGCAATCAAAGGCAACGGTTTTTTCTATTGCTATCATAGATAACGGTCATAAACCGTTGCCATAGAATGATTAAAAAACCATTGGCTATATTCATCAAAGGCTACGGTTTTTTTATAGTGTTGCGAATTATTAGTAAAACCGTTGCCTAAACAAAAGGCAACGACTGACTATACTACGGTTTAAAAACCGTTGTCTAAAGAAAAGGCAACGGTTTTTATACTTTAGGCCACATTTGTTGGACGTTGCCATTGGTGAAAAATGTTGTAGTGGTGACTTGCATATCTCAAGTTTAAGAAAACTTACACTAGCTGTAATGAGTCTTCATTGACCTATCTATATATGTAGAGAACCATATGAAGCCTTAAGGTAAATCACTCCACACTACAAGAAAATTCTCATTCAACAACACTCAAACGACAACGATTTTATGCCAAATAGTTGTCTTTTTGCCTTTTAACAACGGTTTTAACAAAAACCGTTGTCTATTAGTAGTTTTTTTTGGCTTACGACAACGGTTTTTAAAAACCGTTGTCTATTTATGCTTTTTTGAGCTATGACAACGGTTTTTAAAGACTACGACAACAGTTTTTGAAAACTGTTGTCTATGTGGGTATTTTTTTGAGATTACGACAATGATTTTTGAAAATCGTTGTCTATTAAGTGTTATTGAATATAGTTGTTTTTTTCATTCGCCGTTTTTTCCCTTCACCATTTTTTGCCGCAGCATTTTTTCTTTCCCTCTCCTCGAAATTTTTTGCCGCCGCATTCCCCTCTTTACCTTATCGATCCCTAAGCATTTTCGTCGATCTCTTCACCTACTTCACGTTTTTTCTCCTTTCCTCTCCAAGCCCTAAACCTGCCGCCCCTTCTCCTTTCATGTCAATATAGTTGTTGGTTTTATATTTTTCAGTATTTAGCAATAAGATTAATTTGCCGGAGAGGGCGCCGCCTTGGCGATTCTCTAGCCCAATACACTAGTTACTTTTAACTAGCACCAACGTTTAACTTTCGACATCTCAATGTCTCCAGTCACAGAGAAACAACTGCTTTGGTAAACCAGGGAGTATAATACATGCTAGTCTCACAAGATCGATGTTGTTCAAACTCATCAATTCATCAACTAGGGATTATCTTAATACATTCATAATTACGTATGTAGAGATGCTCACTAATTGTGATTCAATCATAAATTTTATCATGCTATAAATCATATTATGGACATTATAAATGAGTTTAAGATTCAATCATACACAGAGAATATGCACTAAAATAGTGAATTTCTATTTATCTAATAAATAGTGCATACCATAAGGCAATTATCTTAGGACATCTCTTAAATATAACACTGCAGACCTTTAAAATTCAAATGACCATATCTCAAATGTCAAAGATAAGATTTATCAACACTTTCACTCCTAAAAACAGTATTTTGAAATGATTTCATATTGAGGGGACAAAGATTATTGGAGGTCAATGTCACGGTAACAATCTGTTCCTCAGATTTCTTATAAAAAATTTCACATCTATCATTATCAAAGACTAGCTTGTAACATTTTCTCATCATTTGTCCAATACTTAAAAGATTCTGGAAAATATTAGGAGAATAATGCACATCACGAATAATTTTTTCTTACCTTCACATATATAAAATGCAATAACTTCTTTTCCTTTGATCTTAACTTGCTTTCCATCACTAAGTTCAACATGAGAAGAGTAATTTTTATCTAGGTCTTCAAATGCTGACTGATTTACAGTTAAATGGTTGTTGCAACCACTATTTAAATATCATATTTCACAATATTTCTCATTATTCATAATAGAAAAGAACAGTTTATTGTTCTCATCTTATGCTGAAAAATTAACTATCTTTTCCCTTTCTTATTTTCTTCCATTTCTTTATACCAGCAATCGTTATCAGAATGATTAGGAATTTTGCATCAAGTGCATTTAAAATAACAATTCTTGGACTCATGGCCAACTTTCTTACAAATGAACAAGAAGAATCTGAGTGACTAGTTTTTTTGATGCCATGAAGAGTCCCTTCCTCCTCTTCCTCTGCCTTCAAAATACGTTCCACGACTTCTACTGTCAATCTATCCATAAAATAAGTTCCCTCTACCTTTTGGTTTTGGTTTGAGTTGTTCATCTTTGCTTGAAAAGCATGCTCCATGGGTTGATTGTTATATTTGCTTACTCTTTTTTCATGTACATCTAAAGATCTCGTAAGTTCATATAGTATAAACTTTATAAGATCTTTTGTTTCCTTAATAATAGAAACTATATGCTCAAATTTCTAAGGAAGACCTCTTAAGATTTTCTCAACAATTTTCTTTTCAGGAATATTATCTCCATAACTCTTGATTTGATTCACAATCTCAACAACTCTAGAGAAAAAATCTTTAACAAGTTCTCCTTCTTTCATCGACAAATTATTAAATTCACTCCAAGCTTTGTAACTTGATGGAAATGACTTTTTCCGACTCTTGAAATTCTATTTTTAGAGTTTCCCAAGCCTCTTTGGCCTTCTTGGTGCCAAAAATTCTAGGATAAATAATTTTATTTACCCCTTGTTGGATGATCCTCAATACTATAGCATTTTTTTTTCACATTCTCCTTATATTCCTTCTCTTTTTCTTTTGTCTTAGAAGAAGAACTTTACTGGTCTTGTCTCTCCTTATATCCTTCTTCAATCGTGTCCCATATATCTTGTGACAGAAAGATGATCTCCATTTGAGAATTTCAGTAATCGTAATGTTCTCCATTGAAAATTGGAATTTGACTTACTGTGTATGAGAAAATAGAGTTTGCATTTGATAGAGACATCTTTTCTGATAAATGCTCTGATACCAAATTTGTTGAAGATAGAAGAAGAGAGAAAGGGAATTATGAGAAGATTTAAATTTGCTTTTTTAATATTTTCTCATTACTTTCATGCATATACAGTTCATTGATTTATAGAGAAATACTTTAGAATTATATTATTTGTATGGAAAATATAAACCGCAACTAAGTTTTAATTAGTCTAGGAAATAATCTTTGACTACCTAGGAAAAGATAAAGATACTTAATATATACATAAAATGCTTAACTTTGATTCCTAAGAAACATTAACATAATTAATACTTCATGATAATAAATTACAAATTACCATTTAACAATACCGATTAATCATGAGAGTGATTGGTCTGGCATACAAACAATTTTCTATCGGTCACCAGGATAAATCGGGAAGTGCTCGTAACAGGTGGCTCATCAGTTTAATGTCCTTAGGTCAACTGTCTATTAAAAGAAATTCATCTATTCATTTACTGAGATTAAAATTCAATCATTAGATGTCTAAAAATTAAGAAGACGTTTTATCGATGCACCATTAGCTCGGGGTTATGAACTTTTCATCATAAAGTTAGAAGATGTCAAATTATCGACACAAATAGCATTATTTGACAACTAAAATTATGCTTTATTTTGAAAAGAAAAAATTGTAGCTAGCGTGCTAGGAAAATTTATAATAAAGTGAGCAAGAAAATTAAAATAGATCATAAGTTAATTACTTTGGATAACTATTGCCCTTCATCTTTTTTTGTCCATTTTTTCTCCGGTGATAGCCATCTCACAGAGGTGTTACATTCGATAGAGGTTTGAATCACTGAATGAGGATCTGTTGAATCTTCTCCAACACTACTTGTCCCACTAATTGATCTGCATTCTTCCTTAAATACTGAAGAGTTGGTCAACTTGATAAAATAATAATAAAAAAATACTATTAATTATTATACAAGATAACATTGGGAGGTCACACCCAATATATTTGCTTTCCCACTTTCTACAAGAGTAAATAGCTTGTGAAAGAGAGACAAGAGAGGAAGTAAAACCACTTATTAGAAAGTTTTTTTGAAAAAATGTGATAAAAAATCTTGAATATAATTGAAATAATAAGATAACTAGATAGATTGGAGAGTTAATTAATAAATTTAATGGGGCAAAAATTAAAAGAATATTTCAAATTATACAAATTTTAAGAAAGATATCTATTTTATTAAAAAAAATGTCAAAAGCACATACATCCCATCATATATTTTGTACCAAAAATAATTTTTATTTGAATGTTGTAGTAGTTTTTTTTTCCTTTCCTTTCTCTTTCTTTCCCCATTTTTTTCCACTTTGAATTACTTACATTTTCCATTCCATAGTTTGGAGTAAACATAGGGCAAATGAGTATCTTTCTTTTCCTAACCTCTCAACTTTTTATTTATGAAAATTTTAATTTATAATTGAAAGGGCGCTTTAATTAAGATGTGAAAAAAAAATTAAATGCCATTTAAATCAAAAAAAAAAAAATCGGATCACCCATCTACCCAAAAATATTAGTGTGTGCATTTAAATTGTAGTTTTGATCAAAACTATTAAATAATACTTTTAACTAAATTTATTACATGAATTATAATTTTTTTTAAAAAAATGAAATAAAATATATTTTTTAAAAAAAAAGAGCAAAGTGATACAATTAATGGTATATAAAATTGGTGAGTTTAGCATATTTTTTAAAAAGTAAAATATAAATAAAACTTTATTACATTTATTTCACAACTCGCTAACAGCAAACAAGCCTCACGCGGCCATGGACGGACGACAGTTACCTTGTGCGGTCGTTTGCTGTGGGCAACGACCTAGCACGGGCAGCAACCTAGTGCAGTTATCGACAGTTGGCCTACATGCAAGGTCGTCTAGTCGGCACGCAAGGACCTCGCGCGATGGATATGCTCTAGGGATGTAATCAAGTTGAATCGAACCGAACTCTTAAATGTTTGAGTTTGACTCGTTTATAATTGAGCTGAGCTCTAGCTTTATTTAATGAATCTATTCATAGCTCACGAGTTTATTAAAGCTTTTATCTAGCCTAAATAAATTTAATAAATATAAATTATAAATTTAAATATTCATTAAAAATTAAATTATATATTTAGAGAAAATTATAATATTTTTATTAAAATTTATTATTTTATTTAAAAAATAAATTTAATATATTTGTCTATATTTTTCATAAGTATAGTGTAAAATTTATAAATTTAATATCAAAATTATTATTTTTTTCATTTAGTGTGGAGCGAGTGGCTATAAAGAAGAGTAACAATTGATATATGAAGAATGGAACTATATGGACTCGAACTTAAAGCACAACTTTGGGTCTAGAGATAATAGCTCAATCTCTCAACTCCCAAGTATCTGCGGAGTCAAGGAGAAAATGTTGGATCTTGAAGTTTCGATAGAGGGGTGAATATCGATTAAAAAATTCGTTCGAAACGAGTTACGCGCAACGGAAATAGAAAAACAACGCTAACACAAACTAGTTTTACTTGGTTCGAAGCCTGTGTCGACTCCTACTCCAAGGCCCGCACACAAGGGTGCTTTCGGTGGGTAATCACTAGCAGTTCGAAAAATTATTACAAAATAAGTGTTGAAATGCTAATGAAAATTAAAGCGATACCGACAAGAAAATTAACCAAAGAAGAAAAAGCGCGTTGTCGGAGCTTTGTTAGTGTCGCAGGAGTGCAGAGCAGCAGAGCAAGCAGTATGAGATCTCTCTTTTTCAGTTGTTTTTGAAGCTCCCCCCTGACCCTCCTTTTATATGAGGCTCGGGGCGCCCCGGATCCCTTCCGGGCGCCCTGGTGAGACGTGGCAGATCCAACCAGCGAGCTCCACGTGGCGACGCGCGATCGATCTGGATAAAAATAGCCTCCCGGGCGCCCGGATCCCCTTTAGGCGCCCGGACCACCTTTCTCCAGAAACCAGCTTTCCTGTAAGACAAGGTTAGTCCGAGGCAAATAAATAATGTATATCCTGCAAAACAGAGTGTTAGCACAGTTTATAAGTTTGACATAAAAAGTATGACTTAGATTTCGTCTTTCCGAGACCAAAATCTAGTCACGATCTCGACTTAGAGATCCGAAATGGATCTAAGTCGGATCGACACCTAATGTTTCCTTCCCGGGAACGTGTCCTCACAGTGACTCCCTTCCAATGACTTACCTTTACTCACTTGCCAGACGTCCGGTCAGCCCTTTGACCCGTCTGGACTTCTCGCCAACTATCCGGTCAACCCGTCGACCTAACTGGACTTCTCGCCAAGCGTCCGGGTCAGCCCGTCAACCCGCTTGGACTTTCGCCAGCTATCCGGTCAGCCCGTCGACCTAGCTGGACTTCTCGCCAAGCGTCCGGTCAGTCCGTCGACCCGCTTGGACTTCGTGCCAAACATCCGGTCAGCCCGTCAACCTGTCTGGACTTCGTCTGCACACTCGGTCAGAGTGTTAGATCACAACAAGCTTAACTTAACTCGATTTGTCATTCATCAAAACCTGAGTTAGACCGTTAGTGCTAACTGCACCAACAATCTCCTCCTTTTTGATGGAATGACAACCTGGTTAAGTTAGTAAAAATATGCGAGAGA
Source organism: Zingiber officinale (assembly GCF_018446385.1). NCBI lineage: Eukaryota > Viridiplantae > Streptophyta > Magnoliopsida > Zingiberales > Zingiberaceae > Zingiber > Zingiber officinale. The sequence continues at coordinate 17,123,272 of NC_055992.1, forward strand.
AAAAATTAAGCATTTTGTTCTAGCATGAGGTTTAAGTTAGTTTTTTTAATTTTGTTTTTGTTTTTCTAACTTAACCACCTATCTCTCCCCCTTTGGCATTCATCAAACAAGGATATATTTTAAGCTTAAGAATACATAATGCACAAAAAAGTATGTAGAAAACGATGTCAAGTTAACTTGGGGGAGTTTGAACATTCGAAGATTTGTTTAAAACATTAACATAATTTTTAAGACTAAGTTTTTAAGGTAACTAAAGCATGTAAAACGGTCTTTTGGAAAATAGCAAAGTTTTGAAAGAGTAGCTAAATATAAAGCATTTAAAGATTTATTTTTGCAGAAGTTAATTTTCAAAAAATGACTTTACAAATTCATAGAGGATTTTCAAATCATAAATTTGAAAAGTTAATTTTCTAATATAAGTATAAGTTTTAAATTTTAGGATCAAGGTGAATTTTCAAAATGTGTGTCAATTTTGAAGGATTTTTCAAACATAAGTTTTGACAATCAAAATTTTAAGGCTAAGTTTTAAATTGAAAATCAATTTCAAAACTGAGTTTTAAAAGATATTTACTTTTCAAAATTGATTGAAACTAAGTTTGAAAAAGAATCTGAGTTTATAAAATCTAATTGAAGGAAAAAGAGCTAGTTTTAAGAAAAATATTTGAAAGATAAGATTTCAAAAACTAAGTTTGAAAAGCTTTTCTTTTCAAGGCTTATGTTTAAGGTGGAGAAAATAATGTTGGTGTTAAGTGTTGTTTTAATCCTCTCCCTAACACTGACATCTAAAATAATTGTCTAACCAATTAGGTACTTACTGACTATCAGAAGATAGTAGCTTTCACTTGGTTAGTCAAGTTAAGTTCATTGTAATCAGTTAGTGGTTGACTTAACTGAGTAACTTAGCTTGATCAATGTATGTTTTGTATTTAACGCCCAGACCTATGTCGATGCACTGATATAAGCATCTTAAGTCCAGGCAATCGGCCTATACATCTCAGCCCTTTCTATGTTTGTCAAACACAAGCAAAGTAATCCTAGGGTGTTGGTGAGATGCTCAAATACTAGTCCTAGGGGTACATGATTTCTAAGGGGATTTTTCTAGTCTAAGGCTAAAATTGTTTTGAAATTCTAAAAGTGGAAAGGTTTTAAAAAAAGTTTTAACCTAGAATTTAAAACAGTCAATTTTAAAACAGTTTTGAATTTTGAAAATCCTAGTCTATTAAACACATTCCTAGTTTTCTACGCAGATTGTTAAATTCACTTTCAGGGAGTGATTTTGTGAATATGTCAGCTAAATTGGATTTGGACTCAATGTATTTGAGTTCAATGTCCCCTTTAGTAACATGATCCCTGATAAAGTGATGCCTAATTTCAATATGTTTAGTTCTGAAATGATGCACTGGATGTTTTGTTAGGTTAATTGAGCTAATGTTATCAATTAAGACTTTGACATTTGAAAGGTTCAAGTTAAAATCTTTTAGGGTGTGCATCATCCATAATAATTGTGTAACACATTCTCCTATTGCTATATACTCTGACTCAGTTGTAGATAAGGCAACAAAGTGTTGCTTTCTACTAAACCAGCTGACAAGTGATGGACCAAATAATTGACATCCGCCACTTGTACTTTTGCGGTCTAATTTGCATCCAGCATAATTTGAGTTAGAATACCCTATTAATTCAAAATTGTTAGTCCTAAGATACCAAATGCCTACATTTATCGTTCCTTTAAGGTATCTAAAGATTCTTTTGACTTGAGTCAAATGAGATTCTTTAGCACAGGTTTGGTATCTGGCACACATACTGACTGCAAAAAAGATATCCAGTCGACTTGCAGTTAGGTATAGTAGGCTACCTATGGCACTCCTATAATGTTTTAGGTCAACTGGTTTTCCATTGGGATCATCATCTAGGATTGTGTTTATTGCCATGGGTGTTTTTATCTCTTTGGTGTTTTCCATTCCAATTTTTTTAAGTAATTCCTTAGTATATTTTTGTTGATAAATGTAGTTGTTGAAACCCCAAGGTGTTTTGATGTGATCAAACAAGCTAAGTTAGGTCCTGCGTTTGTTTAACCCTTGTGTCTAAGTGTGCAGGAGCTTAGGAACATAGGAAGTCGAGCGGAAGACGCGGCTAGTGAGAAGGACGGCACGGGGAGAGAGCTGACGGGCTCGGTGCGTCTGAGGGACGAGGTGACCACGGAAGAGTACACCGGTGGATGAGAAGAACGTGCATGGCGTTCGAGGGACGAGAAACCGGGAAGGAAGACTGCTCGAGGAGAAGGCCGGAACATGGGTTCGGGTGAGCCCTATTCCGGATGGCCGAGATCACCCAAGCTAGTGGAGCCGGAACAGAAAACCCGGACCGAGACGAGCTGAACCGAAGCGGAGCGACCGGACGGAAAAAGTCAACCAGAGTTGACTTTTGGGGTCCGGGGCGCCCGGAACCCTCCGGGGCGCCCGGACCCCTCCCGGGCGCCCGGAACCCTTCCGGGCACCCGGAGATGACTTTTTGACCAGGATCGAGATTTGACTCGATCCGACCGTTGGGGGATAAAATTTATCCCCCCAGGGCGCCCGGAACCCCTTCAAGGCGCCCCGACCAGTGCTATAAATATAGCACTGATCTGCACAGCTTAAAAAACTCACTTGTAATCAATTCTTTCTATGCTTTCAATTCTGTTCTTTTCATTTGTGCTGTCAACGTTGTAAAGAGGCTACTCCGCCCAGAGGAGAATCAGATAGTGCGCTTACTTTCCTTGGATTAGCAATCCCCTGATTGCAAACCAAGTAAAACTCTGGTGTCTGCTTTTCTTTACTTAGTCTCTTTTATTTATTTATTACAAGTGTTCATTATATAGTTGAAATCCGAGAAAGGTTCGAGTTTTATTTTATAGGGCAATTCACCCCTCCCCTCTTGTCGGCCTCCAAAGGGACCAACAAGTGGTATCAGAGCAAGGCGCTTCAGGAGGACTAACCGTCGATCGAAGCAACAAGATGGCCGGACCAAGTATCGTCCCACCAAAATTCGAGGGGAACTTCGCAGACTGGAAGCGTCGTATGGAGGTATTCCTAAAAATAGATTTTGAAATTCGATTTATTCTGAAATATGGTTTTGTAGCTCCAATAGATAAAGATGGAAAAGAAAAAGAAGAGAGCGATTGGACAAAGAAGGAGTAGAATGAGTCGGTAGCAAACAGCCGTGCGGAACATCACCTGCTGAGCGTGTTACCGTCTCAAGAGGTCAACCGCATCGGAAACTACTTATCTACTAAAGAACTTTGGGAGAAGTTCTTGGAACTCCACGAAGGCACATCCGAAGCAAAGCTCGCTAGAAGGGACATCCTCCGCAACAAACTGATGAACATCCGTCTGGAGAAAGGTGAGAAAGTAGCCGGTCTACATGCAAAGGTAAAAGAACTAGTTACTAGTCTCGAAAATCTTGGTGAAACGGTAACAAACCGGGACACTATACGCTACGCGCTCAATGCGTTTCCAAGAACTCCGAAATGGACATCAATCGTCGATGCTTACTACATCTCAAAAGACCTGAAGGTAAGTACTTTAGAAGAGTTGTTTTCTACCCTTGAATTATACGAAACTAGATGTGCAGAGATATCAAAGGACACAACCCAGACTATGGCGCTGAACGCAACCAATAAGGATGAACCCGAGTCAGACTCCGAAGACGATCAAGAAGCGTACATGGTAAGAAACTTTAAAAAGTTTTTTAGATCTAATAAATTTAAAATGCAGAATAACAAGAATTAAAAAGGTAGAAGAAAGGTACGGTGCTACCAGTGTCAGAAGGAGGGACACCTAAGGGAAGACTGCCCAGAACTCAAGAAGGTCAAAATGAAGACACCCAAGAAACACAACCTAAAAGCAACTTGGGACGACACTTCTTCATCTGAATCAGAAGCTCAAGAATATGCGAGGATTGCACTGATGGCAAGCCACGAAGGACAAAGTACATCAGAACCCAGCATCGATGAAGGGGGAGCGACCTCAGATGGAAGTAGCGAAGCAGGGGGAGATTCAGGCTTCAAGTCTGATATGGTAAGTGAGGTATGTCTCTTACCCCCTGATGAACTTTACTTTGGTATCAAAGCTATGACTAAATCCATGTATAAATTAGAAAATAAAAATGCCAAATTAGAAAATGAAATTTTAGAAACAAAGAGAATTTTGGCAAAATCATGTCTTATAGAGGATTTTGAAAAATTGAAAATTGAAAATGAAAAACTAAAAGAAGATATAGAAAGATTGAAAAAATCTAATGGTTCAAATATTTCTACTTTTAGAAATTATGGAGGTTTAAATTGGTATTATAGATCTCATCAAAATCAAATTAGAAATATATCAAAAATCTATATACCTAGGAAATACTTGGTTAATCATGTAGGTAGGAACCTCTATTGGGTTCCAAAAACCTATTTAATTTAAAATTAAAAATTAGACTTAGCATTTTCAGCAAGAAAATTAAACAACTAATTTCTTTATGAGGCTTTGTCTAAGGAAGTGGTTGTTGCTCCAATAACCAAGAAGGCCTAGTGTCTCGCCACGACCTGGAAGCCAAGTATCGAAATGAAAAGTTTAATTGACTAACTGAAAAAACATTAATTTAAATTACTTGATGCTTTAAAAGAGTTATTCAATTTGTGTTAGAAAATATTTTATTTTTTTAGAAATTTTTATGAAAATTGACTTAGAAATTTTTTAAGTTATCTTAGAATTTTTTTTTATAATATTGCCTTATAATTTTTTTTTAAAATTGACTTAGAATTGTTTCTTATGAATATTAACTTAGAATTTTTTTTAATTAATTAGAAATTTTTTTTGGGGATGCTGAGATAAGTTTCAAACTTAAATTTTTTTTTTAACACTTATGACTGTTTTATCTGAAAAATGTTTTACTTAAATGTTTTTTTCGAAAGAAAAATTCTGAAGAGTGTCTTTAAATTGAATTTTACTTAGACATTATTAAATATTTTACACTTAAAGTTTTTGTTTGAATTTACCTTAGACTTATTTATAACCCCAATTTTTATGTGATCAAAGGGGGAGAAGTATGTTAAGTCTAGGGGGAGGTACTATAATTTTTCAATTGAAAAATATTTGGCCTTATTGGAATATAAATCGTTTTTAGTGCATATGATTACCCTAACTTAACTTGGGTTGCTCACATCAAAGAGGGGGAGATTGTTGGAACCCCAAGGTGTTTTGATGTGATCAAACAAGCTAAGTTAGGTCCTGCGTTTGTTTAACTCTTATGTCTAAGTGTACAGGAGCTTAGGAACACAGGAAGTCGAGCGGAAGACGCGGCTAGCGAGAAGGACGGCACGGGGAGAGAGCCGACGGGCTCGGTGCGTCCGAGGGACGAGGTGACCGCGGAAGAGTACACCGGTGGACGAGAAGAACGTGCGCGGCGTTCGAGGGACGAGAAACCGGGAAGGAAGGCTGCTCGAGGAGAAGGCAGGAACATGGGTTCGGGTGAGCCCTATTCCGGATGGTCGAGATCACCCAAGCTAGTGGAGCCGGAACAGAAAATCCGGACCGAGACGAGCTGAACCGAAGCGGAGCGACCGGACGGAAAAAGTCAACCAGAGTTGACTTTTGGGGTCCGGGGCGCCCGGAACCCTCCGGGGCGCCCGGAACCCTTCCGGGCACCCGGAGATGACTTTTTGACCAGGATCGAGATTTGACTCGATCCGACCGTTGGGGGATAAAATTTATCCCCCCAGGGCGCCCGGAACCCCTTCAGGGCGCCCCGACCAGTGCTATAAATATAGCACTGATCTGCACAGCTTAAAAAACTCACTTGTAATCAATTCTTTCTGTGCTTTCAATTCTATTCTTTTCATTTGTGCTGTCAACGTTGTAAAGAGGCTACTCCGCCCAGAGGAGAATCAGATAGTGCGCTTACTTTCCTTGGATTAGCAATCCCCTGATTGCAAACCAAGTAAAACTCTGGTGTCTGCTTTTCTTTACTTAGTCTCTTTTATTTATTTATTACAAGTGTTCATTATATAGTTGAAATCCGAGAAAGGTTTGAGTTTTATTTTGTAGGGCAATTCACCCCTCCCCTCTTGCCGACCTCCAAAGGGACCAACAGTAGTTACCTTCATTTGTCTGTTTGATTTGTAATCCTAAGAAGTAAGTTAATTTTCCTACCAGACTCATTTCAAATTCGTGTTCTATTAAACTTGTAAATTCATCTAAGAATTCTGAGTTTGTTGAACCAAAGATTATGTCGTCTACGTAAATTTGTGCTATAAAAATATCTTCTTTTATTAATTTGACAAATAAGGTTGGGTCAATTTGACCTTGGTTAAACCCTTTAGAGATTAGGTAAGACGTTAGTCTTTCATACCAAGTCCTGGGTGCTTGCTTAAGTCCATACAAGGCTTTCTTCAGTTTATAGGCATAATCAGGGTGTTCTAGACTCTCAAACCCAGGTGGTTGTCCTACGTAGACTTCTTCTTTTATTAGTCCATTTAGGAATGCTGACTTAACATCCATTTGGTATAGTTTGAACCCTTTGTGTGCTGCATAACTTAGTAACATCCTAATGGACTCTAGTCTAGCTACTGGGGCATATGTTTCATCGTAGTCAAGTCCTTCCACTTGACTAAACCCTTTAGCAACTAGCCTGGCCTTATTTCTAGTAATTTCACCTGTTTTACTTAGTTTGTTTCTAAATACCCATTTTGTTTCTATTATTTTCTTATTCTTGGGTGGTGGTACCAAGTCCCAAACTTCATTACGCTCAAATTGAGCTAATTCTTCTTGCATAGCTATGACCCAGTCTGGGTCAAGTAGTGATTCGGCTATGGTTTTGGGTTCAATTTTTGAGATTAAAGATATTTGACTTAGGTTTCTAAAGGAGGATCTAGTTTAAACCCTAATATTTGGGTCACCAATTATTTGATCAATTGAATGATTTGGATTAACTCTTATTGTTCTAGGGGGTTGACTCTCCTGAGGTTGTTCTTCTTCTTTATGACTTAGGATTTGGTTGGTTCCTTCAGAGTCATTATTTTCTTGAACAAATTCACTTGATTGATGTTGTGTTTGTTCTAGGTTTTGTTTGGATTTTTCAAATTTCACATTAGTGGTTTCTTCAATTCTTAAGGTAACTTTATTGTAAACCCTGTAACCTCTACTATTTAGGGAGTATCCTAAGAAAATTCCATTTTCAACCTTGGAGGTGAATTTTCCTAAATGTTCTCTTGTATTTAAGATAAACGCTGGGCACCCAAACACTCTAAAGTATTTTATATTAGGCTGTTTATTGTAATAAACTTCAAAAAATGTTTTGTTATGGGTTTTGTTTAGTGTTGTTCTGTTTTGTACATAGCAAGCTATACTAACAGCTTCTGCCAAAAAATATTTAGGTAAGTTGTATTCATTTAACATCGTTCTAGAGGCCTCAAGTAATGTTCTATTTTTTCTTTCTACAATCCCATTTTGTTGGGGGGTTTTAGGGCACGAAAATTCGTGATAGTAGCCATTTTCAAGACATAATTTGTTAAAGTTATGATTTTTAAATTCTCCCCCATTATCACTTCTAATTCTTTTAATTTTAAGGTCATTTTCATTTTCAACTTGTTTACAAAAGTTTGTGAAAATTTCAAAAGTTTCATCCTTATTTTTTAAAAACTTTACCCAAGTGAACTTAGAATAGTCATCTATTATAACTAGACAGTATAGACTTCCATTTATAGATTTGACTCCATGGGAGTCAAATAAGTCTAAATGTAACAATTCTAAGATTGAGTTGGTTTGTGATTCATTAGTTGGTTTGTGGGTAGATTTTGTTTGTTTACCCTGTTGACAAGCATTACATATGGTTGAATCAAGGTTAGGTAATTTTGGTAGTCCTCTAACTAGTCCATTTAGTCTACTTATATTTCTGAAGTTTGTATGTGACATTCTTCTATGTCATAACCAGGTTTCTTCTTTTTGTGTTAGATAACACTTAATTGAAGAAGTGGTTAGGTTAATCGCATAGATGTTGTCTTTCCTAAACCCTTTTAGGCTTATGTTAGGATTGTCTATGTGTTTGATTAAGCATCCTGTAGATAAAAATCTAACCTTATACCTAGTATCACACAGTTGACTAATACTCAAGAGATTATACTTGAAATTTTCAACAAGTAAAACATTTGTAATTATAAAGTCAATTTTTAGTTCGATGTTACCTATACCAATTACCTTGAGTTTGTCGTTGTTCCCAAAGGCAACTGTTCCTAGGCTTTTGTAGGTGAGATGAGTGAATTTTGTGTGATCTCCAGTCATATGTTTGGAGCAACCACTATCCAAAATCCACTTAGTTTCCTATAATAGGTAGGAATTGGGGTTAGTCTGACTGGTGGACTTAAAAGAATTACGTTAAGTTTAAAGTAATTTTTTTTTTAAATTTAAGTTTTAATTTTTAAAATAATATTTAAGTTAGAGAAGGTTTTAATTTTAAAATAAATTTAGTTTATCTAATTTAATCTAATTTTAATTTAATTTAATTTAATTTAATTTAATTTAAATTTAATTTAATTTAATTTAATTTAATTTAATTTAAATTTAATTTAATTTAATTTAATTTAAGTTAATTTCATTTAATTTAATTTCATTTAATTTTAATTTTAATTTTAATTTAATTTAATTTAATTTTAATTTAATTTTAATTTAATTTAATTTAATTTAATTTAATTTAATTTAATTTAATTTAATTTAGTTTAATTTAATTTAATTTAGTTTAATTTAATTTAATTTAGTTTTAATTTCCTTAGTCATCTCACCCGATCTATGTTTTCAATCAGGGAATTCTATGATTTTGTGAGATGAACTAGATTCAATTTTAGAGTTTGTTTTTAACTTGTGTTAGATTCAGATTTGGCTTTAGGTTCAACAAATAGGCGTTTTCTGGATAAACTTCTGGGATATGATGAGTCACTCGGACATCATTAAAGTAACCATGCCTTCGAGGTTTTCTAAATAGTCCTATCCACTGAACTTAGTACAAAACCTTGGTCTAACTGGTTAGGATTCATAAATGGTAGCTTCGGTCAGTTCCACTTAGCCAAATGCACCAGGTCGAAGCCATATCTTCCTAGACATGCATAGACTAAGTTTCCCTAACGTACTATCATCCAATATTTCACCAGTACCATTTTTCAAGTTAAACTTGAACCCTTTTTAACTAATCCTAATTACCCTGTCAGGTAGGTTGGTTAGGGTTACCCTGCCGGGTAGGTTAGTTTTAGAGGTGTCAGCTATTCTAGAGCCTCCCCCTGAATTAATGGTCATTTAATTTAATTTTGTTCTTGGTTTATGTCTATTTCTTTTGTAATTATATTTTACTTGGTGATAGTTTATATTTTGTTGAGTTTTACTATTTTTAGATTTAAAATTTTTTTGTTTAGGTTTGTATTTTGGTCTTTGACTTGATTTGTTCGAGTTTATATAAAATATTTTTTCTTTAGGTATGTAGTATTTATTGAGTCCTACTTGCGTGATTAAACACGCTTTCGGAACCCAAGCTTGTTTTGTTGGTTTGTGTTGGGTTATTAATGACTTGAATGTTTTATTTGAGGTTGACTTATAGCCAAGTCCGGTTTTATTATAAATTGCTTTTTGATTATTTAATATTAAATCTAAGTTTTTGGATCTTGTTGTGAATTTTTCTAACATTTCTTTTAAATTATTAATTTCATTTTTTAGTGATAAGTTCTCCTCCTCAAGTGTTAGATCTTGAGTTGGATTTGAATTTTTTATTTGTTCCTTGAGATTTTGATTTTCTTCAAAGAGCAACTCATTTTTTTTTTCTATTTTAACTAATTTATTGTTAAAGCAAGAAATAATTTTAAAAAATTTCTTATTTAAATTTTGGTATACCTCTTCGGAACCTTCGGAAATGAGTACGGACTCGTGGCTCGATTCAGGTTCGGATCCGTCTTCCGATTCTTCCTCCGATTCTTCTTCGCGGGCCATCAACGCGAGGTAACTCTTGTTCTTCTATTCTTCGGCTTCCGATTCATCCGAGGAAGTGTCGTCCCACGTTGCTTTAAGAGCTTTCTTTTTGGTCGCCCTTGGTTTCTCGTTTTTCAATTTCGGACACTCGTTCTTGTATACTATAAGAAAACAGGGTATCAGAAACAGAATTTTAAAACAGAACAAAAATCTGTTTTAAATTTTAATAAATTATAAACGGATTTGCTACAGAATTATTATTTCATTTAACTTTTTTAAAAAAATAATATAGAAAAAAAATTTAAAACGGATTTTGAAATAAATTAGAAACAAAATTTATAAATTAATTTTTATAAACAAAAATAAATACGAATTAGTAACAAAATTTGATACGAAACTTATTTTTGTTTGTAAATTTGTTTAAAGTTGTTATAAACAGAAATAAATCTGTTTATAATATGAGAAATAAATTATTAAGTAATTATAAATTTATTTTATTTTAAATAATAAAGAAAGCCTAAACCCTATTTTGTGCGTTTCTCTCCCAAATCCCGAACTCGCGCGTTTTCTTCTTCGTCGGCGCACACGGCGATTTCTTCTTCGGCTGCACCGCACACGATTTCTCCTCCGACGTGCACGCGATCCACTTCTCCGGTCCCAAATCAAGCACAGCTTAAGAGAGGCATGTCTCTGACTTAAGGGGAAAGCAATCTTCTTCTCGGGCTCCAAATCACGCACGACTCTAAGGCGCGCAACCCTCCGGCTTAAGGTGCACGCGATCTTCGTCTCCAGCGTTCTTTCCACGATCCACCGAATAAGATAGCTCAGGTATCTCATTTGCTTCTTTTCCAGCCTTCTTCTCTGTTCTAGAACGCGCAACACCAGTTGCGTCCTACTCATGCGATCGAGGTCATTCGTGTGACCTAATCGCGCGGTGGCTGTTGCACACGACGCTAGTTGCTTACAAGACCTAATTGGTTGATACCTTGCCACTACCGCAACCACCACATTGGTTGCCTTGTTTATCTTCGCTGTTGTCTTTCCCCTGTCGTGGCCTTGGTCATGTTTTTTTATTTATTGTTTTATTAATAACATTATTTTTCAACCAGATATTATTATAGCAATGCTTTAATATTGTTGTTTTCTTGCATGCATACAAGTTGTCATCCAATTGAAGCAGTAACAAAACTTGATTTTTTATGTTCATGTTTAGCTTAATTACTACCCAATTAGTCTTAATATAATATCTTCTTTTAGAGAATGATTAGCTCTAGCTTATTTTGTTTTTGAAAAATGTTTGTATATTTTTTAAAAATGTAGGAAATGTCTACAAATCGTAATTGGATGTGGCACTGACCCATACGTTGGTCATCATCATCAAGAATAGCATCATAACTTTCATATGTTGGTCATCAATAATAGCTAGGATAAGACAATATCTCTTGATGCGTCAATTAGGTGAATGACAGTGGCTATCATTGGTGGTGGAAGGAACTATAGAGGGCCATCTACAGCTAAATAGACTTCACCCTAAGCATGACACTGACCCATACGTTGGTCATCATCATCAAGAATAGCGTCATGACTTTCATATGCTTAAGGCACTAACCATTTCCATAAGAGTTTTGTCAACATTGCTAGGGAGTTTCTTTGGCAAACTGAGACATTATAGTCTAAGAGAACTGCAATAAGAAAAAGATCACCTCTCCCAAAATTACAGCATAGTTTACCATGATGTAAACTACGTAGTGGCACTTTTTGTTGCATCCAAAGCATGTTACGCTCCTCTGGTCAGTTGGAGAATTGATCCTCTGAAGGTCTTTTTTGCTGAAGCTCCTTTTCCTCTTGGTGAACATTTTCCTTATCAAGTTCACTAGGTGCTCTTCATCTTCAGAGTTCTAATCGGAGTCGTCTTCAGGTTCAGACTTGTTCTTTATCTTCTCCTTGGAGGAACCTGCAAACAAAGCTACACCCTTCTCGGCCCCGACGTTAGTTTGTTCGTGTAGTTCTAATTCACAAAACAACTCGTCTAATTTAAGTTTAGATAAATTTTTAGAAATTTTGTAGGCGTCCACAATAGATGCCCACAAACTATTACGTGGAAACACATTCAGTGCATATCTTATCAAGTCCCGGTTCTCCATTTGATGACCTATTGCGTGGAGCCCATTGAGGATGTCCTTGATCCTCGCATGCAGCTGACTTGCAGTTTCCCCTTCTTGCATTTTTATATTAAATATTTTATTTAAGAGTAGATCCCTTTTTGTTACCTTAGCATCGTTGGTTCCTTCGTGCAGCTCGATCAGTTTGTCCCACAGCTCTTTGGCGTTCTTATGTGGTCCGACCCGATTTAGTTCTTCTCTAGTCAATCCGCACTATAAGGTGTTGATTGCCTTGTTCTCTGTTGATGCCTTCTTTTTTAGGTCTGATGTCCAATCTTCTGGATCTAGTAAATTCCCAGAACTGTCTACTGGTATTTTGTAGGGTCTGGTGACGCTCATCCACTGGTCGAAGTCCGTCTTGAGATACACTTCCATTCTCTTCTTCCAGTAAGGGAAGTCATCCCCGTTGAAAAGGGGAGGTCGTACTGTGCTGAAGCCTTCAAACTGAGACATTTTAATTCCTGCACACAATAAAAAATAGACAGGCAAATTCCCAAGACTTGGTCTTGGATTAGCAGTGCGGGAGGAACTAAAAGATAATAAAGGAACTAAATTGGTGTTTGCACCAATTTAGATTTAATTGCAACGAGAAAGCTTTCCAAAAAGATAATAGTATCAGTTTGGAATTAAACGTAAAACTGAAAGCGAAAAAAAAACAAAAGAAAATTTCCCCCCTTGTCTGATTGATGGTTGCACCAAATCAGAGCGGTACATGCTCTGATACCACTTGTTGGATCGTGAAGTTTTGATAGAGGGGGTGAATATCGATTAAAAAATTCGTTCGAAAAGAGTTACGCGCAGCGAAAATAGAAAAACAACGCTAACACAAACCAGTTTTACTTGGTTCGGAGCCTGTGTCGACTCCTACTCCAAGGCCCGCACACAAGAGTGCTTTCGGTGGACAATCACTAGCAGTTCAAAAAATTATTACAAACTAAGTGATGAAATGCTAATAAAAATTAAAGCGATACTGACAAGAAAATTAACTAAAGAAGAAAAAGCGCGTTGTCGGAGCTTTGTTACCGTCGCAGGAGCGCAGAGCAGCAGAGCAAGCAGTATGAGATCTCTCTTTTTTAGTTGTTTTTGAAGCTCCCCCCTGACTCTCCTTTTATATGAGGCTCAGGGCGCCCCGGATCCCTTCCGGGCGCCCTAGTGAGATGTGGCAGGTCCAACCAGCGAGCTCCACGTGGCGACGCGCGATCGATCTGGATAAAAATAGCCTCCCGGGCGCCCGGACCACCTTTCTCCAGAAACCAGCTTTCCTGCAAGACAATGTTAGTCCGAGGCAAATAAATAATGTATATCCTACAAAACAGAGTGTTAACATAGTTTATAAGTTTGACATAAAAAGTATGACTTAGATTTCGTCTTTCCGAGACCAGAATCTAGTCACGATCTCGACTTAGAGATCTGAAATGGATCTAAGTCGGATCGACGCCTAATGTTCCCTTCCCGGGAACGTGTCCTCACAGTCACTCCCTTCCAGTGACTTATCTTTACTCACCTGCCAGACGTCCGGTCAGCCCTTCGACCCGTCTGGACTTCTCGCCAGCTATCCGGTCAGCCCGTCGACCTAGCTGGACTTCTCGCCAAGCGTCCGGTCAGCCCGTCGACCCGCTTGGACTTCTCGCCAGCTATCCGGTCAGCCCGTCGGCCTAGCTGGACTTCTCGCCAAGCGTCCGGTCAGTCCGTCGACCCGCTTGGACTTCGTGCCAGACATCCGGTCAGCCAGTCGACCTGTCTGGACTTCGTCTGCACACTCGGTCAGAGTGTTAGATCACGACAAGCTTAACTTAACCTGATTTATCATTCATCAAAACCTGAGTTAGACCGTTAGTGCTAACTGCACCAACAGAAAAGAGTAATAAGGCTCGATCCTGCGACTCCCAAGTGATCGCGGAGTCAAGGAGAGAGTAGAATACCGATGCTTGTTAGATATATCTCGATCCCTCGACTCCCAAATTTTTTCAGAGTTAGGGAGAGAATAAAATACCTATCCTCGCTAAAGATAAGTGATAAGCTTAATCTCGCGACTCTTAAGAATGCACGGAGTCAGTGGAGGGGGGAATAGAATATCGATCCTCACTAGAGATAATATCTCGATGGTTTGACTCCTGAATATCCGTGGAGTTGGGGAGGGAGTATAATTGAAAACTAAGCTCTTATGCTGACTGATACGGTGAGTATTAAAAGCTACCACGGATGCAAAAGGGGGTCAAAATTACATGCTGAGTAGGGTCAAAGTTAAGAGAGGTCAATGACCATCTTTCATAGACTAGACTTGATAGACAGACTTAACCGACCGACCCGCCTGGTAGGCCCAGACTAAGGTCGCCCGACAGGCCTACCTAGACTAGGGCGATCGGATCGGCCAACCCGATCGACAGGCCTACCTAGATCGGCTGACTCGCTCGGCAGGCCTACCTAGACTTGGGCGGCCCAGCACTCTTCTAAAACCAACGAGTTTGCCTAGCAGAGGAGAGTCAAGCCAACCAATTTACCCAGAAAAATATCATCCGACGAGCTAGTATTCGTGGTTGAGCAGAGAATCCAACCGACCATCTTTCCTGGCAGAGTAGAACATAACCAACTCAATCCATTAAAATCCCGTTAGACGCTTAGCCCATCACCCCATTTTATCTCATCTACTGATACTTAGACAAAGGTAACATGACCTCTTTCCTTTGTCTGGACAGGACCCTCTGACACATAGACAAGGATATGATGACCCTCTGACATCTTTTGTCTTGATATGACCCTCCTATAAAAAACCTTGCCCCGCACGCAAGAAAAAGGGTGGAAGAGGGGGAATGGGAGAAAAAGGAGAGAGGGAGAAAAGGAGAAAAAGGAGAGAGACTCCTTATTACATATAATTATTTTACTTATTCTCTTGCACTATTCATCTTCTTGATACAAGACATCATCGAAAACTAACTTGAGCGGTTATGACCAGTGTTATGACCAACAAACCGATCTATTCAAGGGTGCCCCCTGGGCCAGGGTATGTGCCCCTCGTCCATTTTTCATGTGTTTCCTTAATCTCCTATTTAGCCCACTTCTTACTATATTTTTGGGACGGTTCTCGAGAGTCGAAGTGTAAGGCTAGGGCAAGCCAGGTCTATTTACAGATTCTTCTAGCAACGGGGACAGTTCATCCCCTCCTCCTGGTTTCTAGCTCAAAGTCTTCTCACGATCAACACCAGCACCACGTCATCGACGGTCCACTTTTCTCAGCTTCCGGACAGGATCACTAAATACCTGAAGAATAAAGTTCTCATGTAGATGAAGAT
The DNA here is from genome assembly GCF_018446385.1 of Zingiber officinale. NCBI lineage: Eukaryota > Viridiplantae > Streptophyta > Magnoliopsida > Zingiberales > Zingiberaceae > Zingiber > Zingiber officinale. Next base: position 17,138,692 of record NC_055992.1, read on the forward strand.
CCATGAGCTTCTATCGAAACGTTCATACAAGAATGACACCTAAAAATTCCATCTTCTTCTTGCACTATAGTGGCGATGTGTTTTTCAAAATCCTCCGGGGTCATGGTGAGGTAAGAGAGTTTTCTGGTGTCATCCATTTTTATATTTCAGATCAGGCGTACATTCCCATAACCGATGCCAATTTTTATCTTGTCTGAAATTGAGGACTAGACTACCAGTGAGGTGTCACTAATGTTGACCACGTCATCATAACCAGAAGGAAGGAGAGGGTGTGTTGTTTTTGATATTGACCAAGTCGTGGAGCCTCTAAAGAAGAGGGTGAGCTATCCCCGTCGCTAAAGGATACTGCAAAGAGTAAAAGAGCGCCCCGGGGGGGGGGGGAGTAGTTATAATAGAGATCGGACTACCCCGACCTTTCACTTTGATGCTCAAGTCAAATCCCCATCGATGGAAAGGAAGAAGATGAATAATGTAATAAAGTAATATGTGTCTTTGTGTTCGCGCACATACCTTGGCATGTAGGGACAGGACTTTTTATACCTAATAGAGGGAGATATCACATTCGCAGTTGTTAGAGGGAATGGTGTGCTCCTGACAGGATGCAATGTCCTGGTATGAGAGATGCCCCATTATCATATTAGAAGGTTGCATCAATCATATCTAGTACAATAGAAAATCTCGTGGGATCATGTGACGTCCACCATATTGCTTCATGTGTCATGTCAATGCACGTACTAGAATATTTGAAGATCTTGTACTAGAGCATCTGAATATCTGGGCCTAGGAGAGGAGTTGGGTCGGAGTGGAGGTGAACTGGAGCATCCAAACAATAAGGTTAATTGGACATCAGTTGGATATCCGATCGGGAAGCAGAGCCCCTAAAGTATTTGATTGAGAAACGTATTTGATTGAGAAACTTGGCCCCTGGAGTATCTGATCGAGGAGCTAAGCCCTTGGAGTTAGATAGATCGACTAGATATTAGCTAAAGCGTCTGAATGGCAGGGCCGATCAGTCATGAGCTGGGTATCCGATCGGGGAGTTGAGCTCCTAAAGTTGGATGAACTGACTGAAGAGCTAGATTAGGATCGACTGGGCCAACTAAAGAGCTGGGTTGGCAAAACCGACTAGAAACGCACTGGATCTAAGAGGGCTCCGGGAGTCAGAGGGCTAAAGGGGCTCGGATGCCGAAGACGGCGATGATGGCTCAAAGACTCGGTCAACAATGAAGTATTGCGACAGCGGAGGCTGAGTACAACGATGGTGCACAACAATGAGGACTTGGAAGCTGGATGCAGCTCAAGCGACCCACATGTAGTGGTAATTATAGGACATGGTGGTGGCAATCGGATATGTGCCAGAGGCAATGACAGTGATTGAATCTAAAGATGAGGGCACTAGCTAGTCAGATTTGAAGGTGGGGGCACTGATTAGTTGGATCTAAAGGCGGGGGTGTTGGCCTATCGGATCTGAAGGCGGGGCAACTTGCGGATAGAGGCAACAACAGCTTGAACTTGTTAGGATCGTTCGTACTCGGCTAGAGAGGGGGGGTGTGAATAGCCGCCCCAAATTCTCGCGTTCTTCCTACAGTTAGGGTTAGTCGCAGCGGAAATACAAGGAAGAAACTAAGGAGAAGAAAAACAAACCGATGTAACGAGGTTCGGAGATGATACTCCTACTCCTCGGCGTGTCCGTAAGGTGGACGAGCCCTATCAATCCGTCGGTGGATGAGTCCCCGGAGAACCGGCTAATAAATGCTCCTTGTGGGTGGAGAAACCTCGCCACAATACTTGTAACAACAAGAAGGAGTACAAGGAAAGCAAGAAGCAAATACAAACACAATATGAATGCAACACTCGCTTGCCTTCTCTGTCGACCGGAGGCGATGAAGCAGCAACTTCACAACCCAAACGCAGCAGCTGATCGACGACTGGAAGCTCACGCGAAGCTTCAGAAGCGAGCTCAACAAAGCTCAGAACCTCAGAGCACAGAAGCAGAAGTTTCAATCCAGGAAGAAGAAGAAGGAAGAGAAGGGTACGCAGCAGCAGCCCTCCTTTTATAACCTGCGAAGAAAGCGAAGAAACACAGAAGAAATCTAGTCGTTGTGTCGCAACGGCTAGTGCCTGGATCGGTCTATGGACCGATCAGGCTCAATGTGGATCGGTCCACAGACCGATCCTATTCCTAACCTTCGCTTCTGTTCCACCCCTGATCGGTCCATGGACCGATCAGGGAACCTCCTGATCGGTCCACAGACCGATCAGGGAACTTACTGATCGGTCTGGGGACCGATCAGATCGATCGGCCCCGCACCGATCAGCCCTCTCGCGCCCGCCCCGCTCGCTCGATCGACTCGAACGGCCACCGACAATCGTTATCACACAAGATGCTATCGATAGCACGATCGGTCACCGCACCGATCGAATATTCAGATCACCGGATCGGGACTCATCACCAAGTTTTCGGTCAATCTCTTGACCAACTTGGGCCTTCTTCCTCATGCCAAATGTTCGGTCAACTTTGACCCACTTAGACTTTTCTCTCGTGCCAAGTATCCGGTCCTCTATGACCCACTTGGACTTCCCATCACCAGATGTCCGACCAGCCTTAGCCCATCTGGATTTCCATATACTTGGCTTCACTTCACTAGTGCTTTTCATCACCTGACTTAACTCACCAAGATTTTCCTCTACACAGCTTCACTCACTAGGGCTTTTCACCTGGCTTCACTCACCAGGACTTTTCCCACTGCCTAACATCACTTACTAGGACTTTTTCACCTGGCTTCACTCACCAGGACTTTCCATCACCTAGCTTAACCCGCTAGGACTTTCCCACCTGGCTTCACTCACCAGGATTTTTCAAATTGCCTAACATCACTTACCAGGACTTTCGTTCCACCAGGCTTCACTCACCAGACTTTCCACACCAAGTGTCCGGTCAACACTGACCCACTAAGACTTGTTAGGACTTTCGGATGGCTAGAAGTGACTCCTCCTAAACTCTCCATTCTTCCTTTTACTTTTGCGAAGCCCCCACACTTACACGCCAAGTCTCCATACTTGGACTCTTTCCTGAATCAGGTCAACCAGTCAACATCACCTACGTTGCACCAATAATCTCCCAAATATCTATTCTTGTCCCATATCAAGAATACAACTCTTCCACGAGTGTCAAACATCAAAATACAACTCAACTAGGTCAACCTTGACCTAAGGTTGCACCAACAATCTTCCTAAGTCAAACATCAAAATACAACTCGAGTCGGTCAACTCGTCAGTCAACCAGTCAACCTCGACCTAAGGTTGCACCAACAATCTCCCCTTTTGATGTTTGACAAACCCATAATCAAGTTAGGTTAACCCGATAACCTAACTTAGGTTTTCCAACAATCTTCCAATGTCCAATGTTCTTTCCTTGAACATTCTCTGAACATTCTCCCTTAGGTTAACCCGATAACCCAACTTGGGTTCCCCAATAATTCTCCCCTTGACATCAAAAGAATTTCAATGTTCTTTTCTTGAACATTCCTTGACATTCTTTCCCTAGCTTAGGTTAACCCGATAACCCAACTTGGGTTCTCCAATAATTCTCCAATGAACACTCTCCCTTTTGACACACATCAAAAAGAAAAAGGAGGGTATCAAGGTCAAGAGTTTCTTCCTAATGAAAGTCTCATACCTTTCATTGAAACTCTTAATTTCCCCCTTGATACTAAACTCAACAATCAACTTAGTGATAATCCCATATCACTAATCCTCAAAAGTCTTAAGGAGTAAAAACTCCCCCTTAGGTAAACTCCCCTAAAGGTCAACTCCCCCTTTGACCATTGCACCAACAATGTCTTTGAGAGTTCCAAACCTTTAGAAATCCAAAAACACCACTTCCATAACTGAAATTTCAGACAACAGCTGAAAAATCAGAAATTCGGCACGCCCTGATCGGTCCCCAGACCGATCAGCCCTTCACCAGATCGCACTCGTGCTACTGGAACTCACTGGATCGGTCTGCAGACCGATCAGGACTTACCTGGATCGGTCCCCAGACCGATCCAGACTCTGATAGGCAGATTTCTGAAATTTCCTTCCCGAAATTCAGAAACTCCTAGAAAATTCCAGAAAATTCAAAAAATTGTGAAATTTTGAGGATACATTCCTCATAACATATACTATCATGGAAAAATAGTTTTCTATGAAAATAACTTCCATTTTTCAATCTTGATACAAAGTTCAAAAACTTTGAAATAGTTCAAGTTTAACTCAACTTTGTATCACAATGTTCAATGATGAATGCTATCACTAGGAAAGCTTCATCAAGGTTTTTCAAATCAATTTTAAAATGCTTTTAAAACCATTTAAATTTAGGACCATAATCTTAGGGCTAGATGTACATGACTTGTACACAAGCTTTCCCTATGATCCTTAATTTCTTGAATTAGGGTCATCTAGGTACAAGGACAATGCACCTTGATCCTAACTCATGATCCTAATATCTCTCACACATCTAAGGTGTATCAAACCACATTCAAGTCAATTTGATGTGAGATATGGGTTAAGGTCAACTTAGGCTAAGTTCTCATGCATTTTCTAAACACTAATTTGATCTCAATATCAAATTATATGTTTGTCCTCAAATTAATTTCATTGATTATAATGCAAGAGATGATGACATGGCATATAATGATATCATAAGTAAAAACATGTGCCAATGTCATGATGTCATGGCATAAAGTTTGAAAACTTAAATAAAGCATGACATATAAACTAGCCTAAGCATTATCATGACATTTCAAATGATAATAAAATAAATATGATGTCATGGCATGAAATATGGCAACCAATCATGGCAAGTTAGCACAAATAAAATACCTAAATTCCCTATCTAAGTATCCTTAGCCTTAGCTAACTTAAAATCTAACCCTAGATTGCCCATATATCCCTAAGAGAAAACCAAAATCCCAATTATGGTATTTCTCTAGGTTTTCTTAAATTGTGCCAAATAAGATTAAAATCGATATTTTTCAAATATGGCACAAATTACTCTTCAAGGAGGAAATAATAATTCTTTTTCATTTTCAAAAGTTATCAAAACCTTGAAAATGCTCCTTGAGTGTCAATTTCCTCAAAGTTAGGTTAACTACCCTTCTAATTGGAGTTGACACTCTCTAACCCATCTATGGGATAGAGAAGATGCTCCTAGGAACCCAATACCTATTTGAGCTCATTGGGTTCACTAAATATTCACTAGGGATGACTTCCCTAGCAACCCTTCTAATGACCCTCTTAGGCTTTGAAGCCTTGGTCATTTGGGTCTCATCAAGGTCAACTATAGGGGTGACTCCCCTTGTAATCTTGGTAATGGTCTTCCTAGCCCTAGGTTTTGTTCCATAATCGAATGGAACACTGTGGTAAGTGGGCTTGACCATTTGGGACTTAGATTTGTGACCCAAACCTTTCTTGTCCTGGGACTTTTGACCCTTAGGCCCTAGAGTTGACTTCTCTAAATTTTTAAGGGCCTTTTCTAGGGTATCAAGCCTTGACCTCAAGACTTGATTCTCCTTTTCTAATACCTCAAGTTTTGATTTGTCATTCTTTCTTGAGGTGTTCCTAGGCATGTGTCTAGTTGATTTAGGGTTTCTACCTAGGTTTTCCTTAACTTTAGAAGTGTTAATCCTAGGGATAGCATTCCTAGTAGTATCCCTATCTAGGTTGACATGTTTAGCACCTAAACACATGTATTGATTTTTATGATTATCATGCTTATCATTCTTGACAATTGCAATAAGACTACTAGCATGTATCTTATTAGAAGTGTAAGAATGAACCTTAGATGATACCTTAGGGTTTGCCTTAGCTCCCCCTATCGATGTGCCCGGTCTCTTGCCCTTGTGAGGTTGCCTCCCCCTCGGACAATGGCTCCTATAGTGTCCCCTTTGCTTGCATTGGAAGCACACGATGTGCTCCTTGCCCTTGCGTTTCGGGACTCCGGCTTCCTTGACCTTTGGCGCCGGTGGAGTCTTTCTTACCCTCTTCGGACACTTACTCTTGTAATGTCCATGTTCCCTACACTCAAAGCACATAATGTGTAATTTAATTGAACTTAAATTGCTTGAGTTACCTAGGGTTGAGGGTGGATGCGAGCTCTCTTCTTCATCCCTTTCGGAGGTAGAAGCTTCTTCTTCTTGCTCCGAACTTGAAGAAGAACTCTCCTCCTCTTCGTCCTTAGATGTTGAGTAACCCTCAACTTCTAATTCCTCTCCTCCATGATGTGAGCTACTTGATGACTCACTTGTCTCCTCTTCATGATTTGAAGTGGAGCTCTCCTCATGGTACTTGGCCAAGTTATCCCATAATTCCTTGGCATTGTTGTAACCTATCTTACACAAGATGTTAGTAGGCAATGAAAATTCAATTATTCTCGTTACCTCTTTGTTGATTTCGGATTTGTGAATTTGTTCTTTCGTCCACTCCTTCTTCTCAAGAGGTTTTCCTTCCTTATCCACCGGAGGAGTAAAACCTTCTTGTACACAAAACCAATTCATTATGTTAGTCATAAGAAAGTACTTCATCCTTACCTTCCAATACGCGAAGTCACCGCATTCGTAGAAGGGTGGAATGGTGACATCTTCTCCGAGTAGATCCATCCTCTAGCTCGTGCTCCCCGGGTGTTAATCCGATGAAGAGCAAACCTTTGCTCTGATACCACTTGTTAGGATCGTTCGTACTCGGCTAGAGAGGGGGGGTGTGAATAGCCGCCCCAAATTCTCGCGTTCTTCCTACAGTTAGGGTTAGTCGCAGCGGAAATACAAGGAAGAAACTGAGGAGAAGAAAAACAAACCTCAAACAAACCGATGTAACGAGGTTCGGAGATGATACTCCTACTCCTCGGCGTGTCCGTAAGGTGGACGAGCCCTATCAATCCGTCGGTGGATGAGTCCCCGGAGAACCGGCTAATAAATGCTCCTTGTGGGTGGAGAAACCTCGCCACAATACTTGTAACAACAAGAAGGAGTACAAGGAAAGCAAGAAGCAAATACAAACACAATATGAATGCAACACTCGCTTGCCTTCTCTGTCGACCGGAGGCGATGAAGCAGCAACTTCACAACCCAAACGCAGCAGCTGATCGACGACTGGAAGCTCACGCGAAGCTTCGGAAGCGAGCTCAACAAAACTCAGAACCTCAGAGCACAGAAGCAGAAGCTTCAATCCAGGAAGAAGAAGAAGGAAGAAGAAGGTACGCAGCAGCAGCCCTCCTTTTATAACCTGCGAAGAAAGCGAAGAAACACAGAAGAAATCTAGCCGTTGTGTCGCAACGGCTAGTGCCTGGTCGGTCTGTGGACCGATCAGGCTCAATGTGGATCGGTCCACAGACCGATCCTATTCCTAACCTTCGCTTCTGTTCCGTCCCTGATCGGTCCATGGACCGATCAGAAGTCCGGATCAGCATCGATCGAACTCTGATCGGTCCGGGACCGATCAGCGTAATCGATCGGCCCCGCACCGATCAGCCCTCTTGCGCCCGCCTCGCTCGCCGATCGACCGAACGGTCACCGACTAATCGCTTATCACACAAGATGCTATCGATAGCATCGATCGGCCACCGCACCGATCGTAATATTCATGATCACCGATCGATCACCGATCGATCCAACTCATGGTTTTCGCCCAAACCAAGTCCAAACTAACATCCGGTCAATCTTGACTGTTGGTACATTGCGCCTAGCATCCAGTCACTCCCTCTTCTCCGCCAAGTGTCCGGTCAATCCTTTGACCCACTTAGACTTTTCTCTCCGTGCAAGTATCCGGTCACTTCTATGACCTACTTGGACTTCCCATCACCGGATGTCCGATCACCCTTGATCCATCTGGATTTTCCCTTGCCTTCACTCACTGTGACTTTCACCTAGCTTTACTCACTAGGGTTTTCACCGCTTCACTCACCAGATTTACACCGCCCAACATCCCGCTAGACTTTCTCACCGCCTCGCTTCACTCACCGTGACTTTCCAACCGCCTAACATCCAAGTTAGGACTTTCCCACCGCCTCGGCTTCACTCACTGTGACTTTCACTTACCTAACATCCTTAGGACTTTTCCCACCTGGCTTCACTCACTGTGACTTTCCACCTAACTTAGAGACTTTCCCACTGCCTGGCTTCACTCACCAGGACTTTCCTCCTGCCTAACATCCCAGTTAGGACTTTCCCTCGTGCCAAGCTCCCTGCTTGGACTTCTCCGTGCCAAGTCTCCATTCTTGGACTTTTCCAATGCCAAGTCTCCATACTTGGACTTTTCCCGTGCCAAGTCTCCACACTTGGACTTTTTGCTGCCAAGTCTCCATACTTGGACTCTTTCCCGAATCAGGTCAACCAGGTCAACATTGACCTACGGTTGCACCAATAATCTCCCAAACATCTATTCTTGTCCCATATCAAGAATACAACTCTTCCACGAGTGTCAAACATCAAAATACAACTCAACTAGGTCAACCTTGACCTAAGGTTGCACCAACAATCTTCCTAAGTCAAACATCAAAATACAACTCGAGTCAGGTCAACTCGAGTCAGGTTAACCAGGTCAACCTTGACCTAAGGTTGCACCAACAGAACTGTGGCGAGGGAGTGTCTGGCGTAGGGCGCGATGAGAAGGAAGCGAAGGAAGGTCATGTACGATGACGACGAGAGAGATCTGACTGGTGTTGAAATTAATAGATGAAGAAAAGAAATAGAATAGAAAATAATTATTTGATTTGTATTTACTAAAGTCAATAGGTTTATTTATACAAGTTGTGCAAATAATAATGGAAAGATTAAATATTACATACGATAATAGATTTGGAAGTATTATTTTTACTATTTGATTCATATGATTGTGATGTCAAATATAATAAATCTCAATTAATTAAAATCAATTACTTTTTATTATTTTTTACTACAGTGGCAAAAGATGAAATCGCTCGCCCCGAGTTCCCCCGTCACACCTGACCTAGGCTATCACGAGGGAAGTAAATCACGACAGCCGAGAGGGCAAATGATGATGGGGTGAGTTGCACAGGATCCAAAGATTTACTTATTTTCGACTACAGTTGTGGCATAGGCGAATACGTTCGCCCCAACGTCCCCGCCAATTCATATCAGGGTCAACACAGAGGAAATAAATCACGGACAACTACTAGTGAGATGAAGGGGGGAGAGAGAAAGAGCAGGATTGCCGGCCACATAGTACAGTGGAGGGCAAAAGGCAGCGAGGGTGATAAGGCCGGCAGCGGCGGTACGGGCTTGGCGACAGTGGCTCTCACGGCAAGAGAAGGGGAAGAGGAGTCCCCTATGGCGGCGTGCGTGAGCGTGAGATGTTACGAGGTGAGGACGACGGCGCATCTGAGCTGTGGCGTCACGAAGGGAGAAGGCAGCGTCTGAATCCTTGGCATCTCAAAAAAAAAAAAATGATGAAATTCTCAAAAGGCCCTCCTAACCATGTGGATGCCATCCCCTTACCCCTACATCAGTAGAGTTAGCGACCTTGTCGGCGTTGCTGCGCCGGCAATCGGTATCGATCCGACGATCATCGGGCAAATCCACCTGTACAGAAGGCGTCGGAATCCTGCAGGAGGACAATCCCATGGGGTTTACCTCTAGCAACAGCGAACCAGTAGTACTCCATGACTGCAGATTGCCCGTCTCTGATCTGCTATTCTCGTCGGCGACGAAGGCCTGCTCCTGCGAACCCGACGAGAGTCGTCGCTTCGGAGGTCGAGGCTTCGGGTGGTTGTGGTCGCCTTTGTACACAATCTCAGCGATCTGCCCGTCAAACGATCTCTCGACTATCTTCTTAACAGAGCATGTGGGATGCGTGCATTTGTAGTAGCTCCGCGGGTACTCGCTCCCTTTCACTTGCTTTTGCCCGTACTTTCTCCAGTTGTAGCCGTCACAGGACGACGGCCGATCTTGCTTCCTGATCTGCTGTTGATTTCTCGCGTCCATTTCTTGGTTCAGTTCATGTTGCACAAACGGATTAAGATTTGTGACTGGCTGTTGCCGAGTGGAACCAATAATGCTTGCCTGCTCATTAAAAAAAATTTGCACAGAAAAAAAAAAATTAAAATCAATGGCACGTTTGAATGAATACTCATGACGAACACTGACCAGATTTGACAGGAGGAGAGAAGCAGTGGCCCGAGAAAACGATTTCGCTGTCGGCTTGAACACTGTATTTGTTCTTGTTTCCTTCGTTTCCGACGCATCGTCCTGCGAGGAGATGTGGTTAAGGAGAGGCAGCTTCACACTAACTAATTCTTTGCGACTGATCATCGTCGATCGACGTCGAAAATTCTCAACTCACCATCAGTGCGACGGCTTTAGCTGCAGAGTCATTTGACGCGGATCCAAATCTGGTAGTCTTCGGCTCGATGGCTGTTGGTCTTTGATGATCGGCAAGGGGTGCAAGAGAACTACTCATGGGGAGGAGCTCGGGGAAGAAACTAAAGCTGCGAGAGGGCCTCGACGCCACTGGCTTCGAGATCTGGACAGTACTGTTCGCATCTTGCATTTCTGCATCAATCTGCATTTACACAAATCCCGTCTCTTCGCAATAATTGAAACTCCAACAGTTCGAGCTGCCGAATAGATTAATATCACAAACCTACAAACATATGACCAAAAACAAGAACTAGATAGAGAGCAGTTATCGATCGGCGAGCACCGGAGAGAAACTTTTCAATTTTCTCAGAATGTTTGCGAGGTTAATTAAGATGATGCGTATACTGAGGGGTCGGGGGATTTGAAAAAGAAGGTGCACGAACGTGGTTGGCAGAGGGAAGGAGGGCACGAGGAGCTTGGAAAATGGAAGCAGTGATTGACTGAATATTGTTGGCAGAGGGAAATAATCGTAGAAGAAGACTATTTTTTCATTTTACCTCGGTGCTATGAGGCAAGGTGGAGTAGCTACACCTTACAACTATTGATCATTATGAAAAAAATGATAGCTTAAGGAAAAAATCTTATGAAAATATTTAAGAATAGACACTTAAAATACTGGAGTCCGCACAAAAGTAAAATAATGGACTATAAATTTATATATCTATTCTTAATATATTTTTGAGATTTTTCTTTGCGTATATTATTTCTCAATCATTATTTAAGTATTGAGTCATAGTTGCGGTCCATGGTAAGAATTTTTCTTACGTGCACAGTAATTATAGACTTGATATTGTAGAGAATTTTTATATGTGATGATTCTTTTAATAATGTGGGGCAGTCGGGAGGAGATTGTCAGAGTGATAGATTTTAATTTTAATTTTTTTTTTAGAATCCATACTGCGATAACTCTAAATTTTGATTACTTTTAAAGAAATAATTTAAAGTTCAAGTAAACTTAACCGGATCGTCACTCTCGTCTCAATCCCATGCATCGACCGACGTCCTCTAACGGCCCCACCATGCCTCGGCCTCTACCACCCGCACAACTATGGGTAGCGATTCCTAGACTTTGAACAATCCGTGGACTCTGTTAGATCTCAATCTCAGATATTCTCTAATATGATACCTAAAAGAAATAAAGGGATCATAAAAGTTAAATCATCCAATTAAATCAAATTAATATTAATATTATTAAAATAATTCTTAAAATAATTTTATTATCTATTATTGATCAATTGATTAATTTTTTAAACATTATATATTTTACTATTCTCAGATAAATATTAGAAATAATAAAATTTACTATTACTCTCGTAGTCTTTCTTACTCTCTTCCTATATTTTTTTTTTATCATATATTAAAACTTGATTTATTTTTAGACGTGTAATCGAGTCGAATCAAACTCTTAAATGTTTGAGTTTGACTCATTTATAATCAAGTCGAGCTCGATCGAGCTTTATTTAACGAATATATTAATGACTCAAAAATTTATTTGAACTTTTATCGAGCTAAACGAATTTAATAAATATAAATTATAAATTTAAATATTCATTAAAAATTAAATTATATATTTAGATAAAATTATAATATTCTTATTAAAATTTATAATTTTATTCTAATAAATAAATTTAATAAATTTATCTATATTTTTCATAAGTAAAATGTAAAATTTATAAATTCAATATCAAAATTATTATTTTTTTCATTTTAAAATCGATTCATAAACTTACTACCGAATATATTCACGAGCTAATGAGTCAAGTATGGTAAAACTTAAACTTGATTTACTTATTTTAACGAGGTACATTAAACAAATTCAAACAAATTCTTATCTAATCAAGTTTTGAATATCCCATAACTAATTTGATTTATTTACATTAATACTTTTTCCCTTCCCAACTCCACGGGACAACAGGGGAGGGACCTTTTTAATTTACCTCTTATTCTCTCTGCTAACCCTTTTTAATTCCTCCTCTGTTTCCACCGCTGAAATTAATTCCACTGCTGAAAGCTTCTTCCTCTGCTTGTGCTTCACTTCCACATGTCCTTTCCTGAAAGATCAACGGCAAGACCAGATTCATATTAATGGAAAATTGAAAGAGACGAACAAAAGAAAAGAAAGGCCTCATCTATCTCAAGTCAAACTCAGTGGTCTTCCTCTCCCACGTCTGCGCCGCCAGCCCAAAAACTCCACAGAAGGAAGCGCCATCACCCAAGGAGAGTGTTACCGCTGTCTCGACGCCTGCCTTCCTCCCTGTTTTGATCGACTTAAGTCTATTTAACACCCTAAATATAAATTAAAGATTTAGACTTTTAACATTATTTTAAGAAAAGAAATTCATTCAACCTTTTGCAATCAGACTTGGGATAAAAATGATGATTTAAATTTTTTCTTAACATATTAAAATATTAATTTAAAAATATTTTTTATAAAATTTAATTTTTTCACTTTTAAAATGTAAAATTATTAATTAAATTTTCATATTCAAACTTTGGTAATATATAATTCAGAGAGAAGTATAAGTTTTATGATATTAAAAATTATTTTAAAATATAAATGTATTCTAAATTATTTTAAAATAAAGAAAGATATAAGTATGTCTAATTACTTAAATAAAAGATGAAAAAAATAATCCTTACAACAAAGAAACAAAATTGAGGAAATAAGAATAATCAAATAGGATGGTCCTGTCCGCAAGTTGAAGAGATGGATGCTGGGGGTGTGGCGCTCTTGCTGACCTCCAATGGACTTCGCTCCTGCCTATAACACAAGCAGTGTCAATGCCAAGCCAGGGAAGGGATCCCGGCGATAACCCTCCGACGCTCAAGTCAGTCTTCGGCGGAGCAAGAAGAAACAAGAAGCGAGAACTGTAACGTAACAGTAGAAATCACGTAAAAGCATATCTTCTCCGATGCCTGGACCCCCCTTTATATAGGGCTCCTGTAGCGTGTGTGTACGCTTCTTAAAACGGGCACGCTTTCTCAAGCTTTTCCTGAAAGAACATGTCGGTAAAGTCTCTGACACTTCCCTTGAGCGTCAGTCTAATTAGTCTCTGTGCCCGAGATGACTCATCCCCTCGATCGGCATATAACTCGTTCGATTGGCCACTTGGTCACCCATCCGTTAACCATCTTGACTTTGACCTCCACGCAACAGTAGGGTGGGGCCCCACCTAGTCACCACATCACAAGCCTTCCCTCTAAGTCTAGTCAAAGGATGCTATAGTCTGACTGACTCGACCATTGTGTGAGCAGATTCCCTCCTGATCGACATTCGTCGCTGTATGGACTTCAAATGGGATGTGGCATTTTTTGCCGATTGGCCTGCTGAAGTTTACTGAACATGCATAAGTACGCTCCTTCCATCTGATCGGCCTGATGGAGGTTTGCACTTGTTAAAAATTTTCTGTGGGATGCCTCAGGCGAGCGTGGGCTATCTGACATCACCCCGATTTCTTGGGAATCGTGCAAATCCACTCTCATTAAGGCAAAACAAGTTCCCATGCCTACATTAACTGCTGACCCATAGTACCATGCCACGTGTCACGCCCACCGCTACCGCACGTTTGACGCGACGGACATTGATTGCGATCCTTAGCGGTTTGAATTCAACGGTGAGATCTCGTCCTAGGTTTTTGCGACCTAGATCAGACGACTCCGACCGATCGAGCCCGATCCTTATAAGCTCGTTGTGCCGCTTCCTTCGCACTCCGCGTGCGAGTTCCTGGCGCTCAAGTTTCTGCTTCCTTCACCCACTCCGGCAATCTTCGGTGCTTCCTCTCCGGCGATCTCGATTTTTCCGGTGACATTTCTCTTATAAGCTCTGTCCCTATCCCGCCTATCTTTGATATTTTTTTCGGTCTTTCTCCCTGTTCCCGCGACATTCTCGCGACCCTTTTGTATCTTTTTGATCACCTTTCTTCTATTTTGCGTCTGTTTTTGTGATGGCCAGCTCCTCACGGCCGTCGACCTCCATCCTTGGGCTCTGGTATACCACCATGGAGTCCAGGTTCGATAAGGGTGATGCTGAGGGCCTTAGGAACGCTTTTGAAATTCCGCATGATCACGAAATCATTCTGCCTTCCTTGTCTGATCGGCCAAATACCCCACCGACCGGATACATCTGTCTGTTCAGGGACCATTTCACTATCGGTCTGCGGTTCCCCATTCACCCCTTCATTCTCGGCGTCTGTAAGTACTTCCGCATTTCCCTTCCCCAACTTGTGCCGAACTCTTTTCGTTTACTGTGCGGCGTCGTTGTCTTGTTCCGACTGCACGACATCCCTCTTATCTCTCGAGTCTTTCATTATTTTTATTACCCAAAGCAATCCGAATCGGGGACCTTCCTGTTCCAATCCCGGGTCGGCTTAGTATTTTTTTTTTTTTTAACAAAATGCCAACTTCCAACAAATGAAGGATAGCTTTGGCGCAACGGTAAAGTGGTTGTCATGTCACCAAAAGGTCACGGGTTCGAATCCTAGAAACAGCCTCTTGCAAAAATCAAAGTAAGACTGCGTACAATGGATCCTTCCCTGGGACCCCGCATAGCGAGAGCTTTGTGCACTAGGCTGCCCATTTTTTGCTAACTTCCAACAAACATTGGCGAGAATACTTCTTTTTTATGCATCTCCTCGAGCAACCAGATTTTTCGACCCACTGGCAGCTCGAAGTGACGCCTCAACCCCCACTGAAGAGCTACAAGAGCCGATCGGACTACTTGAATGTTGCGGTGATGCTGGCCGGTCAGAAGTACGATATCCACAAACTGCTGCTTGAGGGTGTCCTCTACATCTTCGGCCCGACTCCGATCCGCACCCAGCTGCCGACAGCCGAGGTAAGAAACCTCTTTACTTCTTCCTTTGATGCTAACTGATTTTTCTTTTTCTCCTACAGCAGAAGTCATGATGTGAGCACGGATGGCCGGCAAGGCGAAGCTCATGGACAAGGCGATCGAGGCGGTGACTACTAAAGAGCAGGCGAGCCGAGCTCTCCAACCGGTTGGCTCTCACGAAGATCCGCTCGGCCTAAGCGAAGAAGCGCCCATGGTGGTGGGCGAAGGCGAGGCTAGCCATGCGCTAAGAGGAGGAGTCACCCCGGGCTCACAGGCTCCGGCAGAGCAGCGCCCCATTATTCCCGTCGAGGAACCATCAGGCTCGGCCTCCTCTGACGTGCCACTGACTCGGTGGAAGAGGCGAAGGGTCAAGCCTTCTGCTACATCGGCAACGCAGTCGGTCGAGCAGGTCGGAACTTCAACTTCGGCTCCGCTTCCAGCAACTGTGGAGGCTTCATCATCTGATCGGACACCCTCCCTGGCCAAGCTGCTACCAGAGACCCTAGTCGCTCCGCTAGTGGCCTTCATGCCGCTGTCTTCGAGGCCATTGAAACCCTTGAAGGTTAAGCGGTTTGGCATCTTACCGGCTTCCGATCGGGAGGCCTCTGTTCACTCGGCCTCGAGCGACCGATGATCTGTCACGGCGATCCTCCATCTGCCAACGGAAGACTATAGCAAGCTGAGCGCTCAGTCCAGAACCCCCGAGCACCAGATCATCATCTGGGGGCCGCTCGTCGAATTCTGGGAGGATGCCCAAGCCCGTGCGACGATACTACCTCCAGGCGCCCTCGCCAACAGTCACACCCAAATGGCCACCGGCGTAAGTATTTTAATGTAAATTCATGGCTTACCTCTGTTTAGCGCTAACAATTTCTTGTTTATTTGCAGTACTGGGTGGAGAGCATGGTCATGTGCCACAGGCTCGCATTCTTGGAGGATGAGTTCAAGAAACTCAAAGTCTTAACCGGCCCCTCCTCCTCCCAAGGGTCGCTGACCTCTGAGGTTGCGAAGCTGAAGACCGACCTAGAGAAGAGTAATAAACTTCTTGAGGCCGAGCCGGGCAAGAGCGCGGAGCAGGAGACCCTAGTGGCTCGGTTGAACAAGTAGGTCACCACTTTTGACAAGAAGATCGAGTCGGCCAATGCTAGGAAGCAATGGGCCATCGATGACCTTGAATTGAAGAACAAGAAGCCTCGGACTCTTGCCCAGAAGTTGAAGGAGCTCGAAGACTTCCTGGCTGTCGAGCAGAATAGTCGCTCGGCCGAAGAAAAGTCCCTCCGTGATCAAATTTCCTCCAAAGATGTTGTGCTAGCCACCGCTCAGGATGAGCTGGAGGGATCCCGTGCGGCGCTGAGGATTTATTAGGATGCTGAAGGGAGTAGGTTGAAGCAAGCCTACATCCGTTTGGACATATTCTGCGACAAAGTCACCGATCGGGCCCTTCAACTATTCAACTTGGCGATCGAAGGGACGATTAATCAGCTTTGCGAGGGAGGCCACCTGCCAGCCAGTTTGACCAGCAAGGTCATAAGCCGGGAAAAGCTTACACCCGTGCCGCCCGACGATGTGCTAGATTACCTAGAGTGAGGCCAAGGGCTTTATCTTTGTAATCTCCCCCTTGTAAATTTTGGAGTATCAATGCATGCTTTGCCGTTCGACGAGGCTTTTTCTTATTATATTTGCTTTTGGTTTTCCTTTGGTCGTATGGTAGCCCCATAACTCCTCCGATCGGGCGTGGTTTGTATGCGTGTTTGCTCGATTCGCTTTGCTTTCCAAGTTGCGGAGCTCCAAGTATTCTGGTACATTCTCCCGAACGGGTCGTTCATCTAAAAATTTGGGGGCTGTTGGGCCACCCTTATTCACAGTCAGTCGTTCGATAGTCCGCGTAGACTCGGGTCTATCGTCGCTGCTTGACTATTTGATGAAGCCCCGGGTTTAATGTCATCGCTTGACGATTTAGTGAAGACTCGAGTTTAAGGTCTCCACTCGACCGTCGATGGAGACTCGTGTTTAAGGTCGCTGCTCGACCATTGTTGGAGACACGTGTTTAACGTCGCCGCTTGACGATTTAGTGAAGACTCGAGTTTAAGATCGCCGCTCGACCGTCGATGGAGACTTGCGTTTAAGGTCGCCGCAAGACCGTTGTTGGAGACACGCGTTTAACGTCGCCGCTCGACGATTTGGTGAAGACTCGAGTTTAAGGTCGCCGCTCGACCGTCCATGGAGACTCGTGTTTAAGGTCGCCGCTCGACCGTTGTTGGAGACACACGTTTAATGTCGCTGCTCGACAGTTTGAGATAGACCCGCGTTTAATATCTCTTCTCGACGATTGTTGGGGACACGCGTTTAAAATCGCCGCTCAACGGTTGTTGGGAACATGTGTTTAACGTTGCTGCTCAACGGTTGTTATACACTCACACCCAGGTTTAAGGTCGTCGTTCGACCATTGGCGGAGATGCCCTTGAAGAGGCCTTTACTTTTTTATTCAAACTTTGCCCTGCGTTCGGCAAACACACAACAGATACAAATTACAAGATTCACTTATGCACCTCTCATCTAGCCCTGTAGGGTTGAAGATGGTTTGCGCTCCATGGCCTCTCGAGCCGCCTCCCCTCTTCATCCTCCAGATAGTATGCGCCCGATTGAAGCTTCTGTACGACCTTGAATGGTCCTGCCCATGGTGCCTCGAGCTTGGCGATGTCAACGACCGGCTTCACTTTCTTTCAGATGAGGTCGTCGACCTGGAAGGACCTCGAGATCACTCGTCGATTATAATTCTGCTTCATTCGTTGCCGATACGCCGTTAGTCGAATGGTGGCTTTTACCCCTTGCTTCGTCCACCAAGTCAAGCTCCATCAGTCTTCATTCAGCGTTCTCTTCGTCGTAGTGCTGCACCCGATTGGATTCTACCTCGACCTCCACGGGGACAACTGCTTTGCCGCCGTATACCAACTGGAATGGGATTACGTCGGTCACCTCTTTCAGAGTCGTGCGGAGAGCCCATAGCACACTGGGGAGCTCGTTGACCCAGCTGTCTCCCATGTGGTCAAGCCGAGCGCGTAAGACTCTGAGGATCTCCAGATTAGCGACTTCCGCTTGCTTGTTGCCTTGAGGGTAGGCTACCGAGGTGAAGGATTGTTGGATGCCATAGCTTTCACACCATTCTTTGAGTTCCCGACCGACGAACTGCCTCCCATTATCGGACACGAGTCGACGCGGGATTCCGAACTGATAGATAATGTTGTGCCAAATAAATTTAGTGACCATCCGCTCGGTGATTCTTGCAAGCGACTCGACCTCTACCCACTTTGAGAAGTAGTTCACCGCCACCAGTAGAAACTTTCGCTGACCGGTTGTCATAGGAAAAGGCCTCACGATGTCCATGCCCCATTGGTCGAACGAGCACAATACCGTGGACGCTTTCATCTCCTCAGTCGGTCGGTGCGACATGTTGTGGTACTTCTGGCAAGACAAGCTAGTTGCCACCATCCGAGCGGCATCCTCCTAGAGGGTCAGCCAAAAATATCAAGCCAAAAGTATTTTTTGAACCAATGCGCGGCCGCTCGAATGACCACCGCAAGAGCCTTGGTGCACCTCATTCAGGATGTAATTGACGTCATCTGGTCTAACGCACTTGAGTAGGGGCCGGGAGAAGGCTTTTTCATAGAGCTAGTCGCCGATCAACATGAATCGATCAACCCTCTTCTTTATCAAGCGAGCATCCTACGGATCGGCAGGTGTAGTTCTCGAACGTAAGAACTCCGTCAGGGTCGTCCTCCAGTCGTTCGGGAAGGTGATCCCCTCTATACGTTTGATGTGGGCCACCATTGAGACTTGCTCGATCGACTGACCTATGACGATCGACATTAACGAACTGGCCAGCTTCGCTAGCTCATCTGTCGGTTGGTTCTCTGATGGGGGGATCTTCTGTATAACCACTTCTTGGAAGTTGACCTTCAGCTTTTCAAATGCCTCTACATAGAGCCTTAGCTGTGTGCTGCTTATCTCAAAGGCCCCAGATAGTTGCTGGGCGACGAGCTGGGAATCTGAGTGAATGAGGACTTTATCCACTCCCACGTGCTGAGCCGCTTGCAAGACAACTTTCAATGCCTCTTATTCTGCTTCGTTATTAGTAGCTCAATAATCTAGCCGGACCGATAGCTGCATCTGGTCTTCTCGAGGTGAGATGAGATTTAAGCAGATCCCGCTGCCCTGCCGAGTGGATGAGTCGTCCACATATATCTTCCATGTGACTATCAGTTCATCACTCTGCACTTCTGTGACAAAATCTGCCAAGGCCTGAGCCTTGATCGCCGGTCGGGGTTGATACTGGATGTCGAACTCACTGAGTTCTGTCTTCCATTTAATCAGCCATCTAGACGCCTTAGGATTGAGGAGAACCCTCCCCAAAGCGTTGTTGGTCATCACTATTATTGAGTGCGCTAGAAAGTATAAGCGAAGCCTCCGCACGACGAGTACCAGTGCATAGGCCAATTTTTCGAGACCAGTGTAGCGAGATTCAGCATCCTTCAATATATGGCTTAGAAAATATATAGGTTGCTGATCTTGGTTGTTCTGCCTGACCAGAGTCGATCCAACGGCATGTTCGTTGGATAATAAATATATCCAAAGTGGCTCACCCGCGATTGGCTTGGCTAACACAAGTAGTGAGCTCAGATACTCCTTCAGCTCCTCCAGCACCCGGTCACACTTGGCATCCCATTGGAGTTTTGTGGCTTGGAGCAGTATCTTGAAAATGGCAAGCTTCGATTGGATGACTTAGATATGAACCGGGACAATGCCGTGATCCGACCGGTCAGCCTCTGAGATTCCTTCAAATTTCGAGGCGGAGGCATGTTCTGCAATGCGTGGACCTTGCTGGGAGTGGCTTCGATGTCCCGCTTGGTGACGATGTAGCCTAGGAAGCAACCACTCTTTGCGCCGAACAGACACTTACTTGGGTTCAACTTTATTTTGTATACCCTTAGCGTCCGACAGGTTTCGTTGATATCTGCGCATAGGTTAGCAACTTAGAGGGATTTGATGAGTATGTCATTAACGTATACCTCCATATTACGACCAATCTGCCTTCGGAACACTTTATTCATTAGCCTCTGGTAGATGGCTCTGGCGTTCTTCAGTCCGAACGGCATGATGTTGTAATAGTATCTTCTGTCGACCGTGATGAAGCTGACCTTTTCTCAATCCTCGCGGGTGAGCCGCACTTGATGGTATCCTTGATACGCATCGAGCATGCAGATCAGCTCGCAGCCTGCCGTCGAGTCCACCAGTTGATCTATCATGGGTAGTGGATAGAAGTCTTTCGAGAAGGCGTTGTTGAGGTCGCGGAAGTTGATGCAGACTCACCACTTGTTGACCGGTTTGGAGATTAGCACAACATTGGCTAGCCAACTCAGGAATTGGACTTCCCTGATATGGTCGGCCTCTAACAGCTTCTTTATCTCCGTTCGGATGATCATATTCTACTCTGTGCTGAAATCCCTGTTTCTTTGTTTCACCAGCTGAGCGTCCGGTCGGACGTGAAGCTCATCTTGGGCCACACTTGGGGAGATGTCGGGTAACTCATGTGTCGACCAAGCGAACACATCGTGATTCTATTTAGGGCAGGCGATCAGCTCTGCCTTCTTCTCTTCTTCCAGGTCGGTGGCAACGAAGGTCATGGTTTCCGACCAGCTCAGGTGGATCTGAACCTCCTCCTTTTCTTCATACACCAAAGTGGGAGGTTTTTCGGTGATAGCATTTACCTCCAGCCGTGGAGTCTTCTGAGCGGCCTTAGCCTCGGTCTTGACCATTTCCACATAGCAGCGTCAGGCGGCCAGTTGGTCGCCCTTGACCTCGCCCACCTGCTCGTCCACTGGGAACTTTATCTTCTGGTAGTAAGTGGATACTGCTGCCCGAAATTCGTTGAGGGTCAGTTAGCCTAAAATAACGTTGTAAGCAGATGGTGCATCCACAACTATGATGTTGGTGGTCCAAGTCCTCCTCAACGGCTCCTCTCCCAGCGAGATTGCCAATCTTTCTTGGCTGATTGGCAAAACCTCATTGCCTGTGAATCCGTAAAGCGGGGTCGCCAAGGGTAGCAGCTCGCTGCGATCGATCTATAGCTGATTGAATGCCTTCTTAAAAATGATGTTTACCGAACTCCCCGTGTCGACGAAGGTCCGGTGAATGGTGTAGTTGGCGATCACCGCTCGGATGATTATCATGATAGATTTTGACACCCTCCAAATTGTTGTGATCGAAGCTGATCTGAGGCCCTTTGACCTTCTCCTTGCTGCACCCTACGACCTGGATCTCCAACCACCGAGCGTATGATTTCCTGGCACAGTTGGAGTCTCTGCTGGTCGACCCTCTGGCGATCATGCCTATCTCTCCCCGGGAAGCGTTGTTCCTATTTTCCTCTTCCTGAGTAGATGGCCTATTTCGCTCGGTCGGGATCCTGAAGGGATCAGTTTCCTCCCTCCGCTGATGGTGATGGCGCTCGGGCTCCCTTCTTTCTTCTCGTCGCTTGGTTGAGCGGTGATGACCTCGTCGATCAAAAGATGGGGAGCGACGGCGATATTCCCTGGAGGCCGGTCGGCTGACGATTGGCGTCAGTCCTCGGTAGTCCCGTGTGTTGTGCGTCGCCAACTGGTGGAATGAACAAAATAGAGGCATCTATATCTTGTCCTTGGATGCCTTGGGCCGATCGGACGCCACATGCTGTATGACATGCGCCTGGTCTCTTGGTGCAGCCATGCTCCTTCAGCCCTGTGCCCCTTGGGCCGCAAATGGCTGCTACTCGGTTGGTACTCGATCTGCGTCGAATGCTCGGTCTTTTTTTTCTGGCCGCCTGGGCCTCTTCCACGTTGATGTATTCATTGGCCTTTTTCAACATGTGGTCGAAGTCCCAGGGCGGCTTCCTGATGAGTGACCGAAAGAAGTCCCCTTCGGCGAGCCCTTGGGTGAAGACATTCATCATGGTCTCGGACGAGACTGAGGGAATGTCCATGGCCACTTGATTGAAGTGCTAGATGTACGCTTGGAGCGCTTCCTTGGGCCCTTGTTTCAGGGCAAAGAGGCTGGCGCTTGTCTTCTGGTAGCGGCGGCTGCTGGCGAAGTGGTGCTGGAAGGTGGCTCAGAAGTCTTTGAAACTTCATATCGAGCCGTCCGACAGTTTTCTAAACCTGCGTTGCGCTGATCCGGAGAGAGTCCTGAGAAAGACTCTACACTTTACTCCGTCCGTGTACTGGTGCAGCGTAGTCTCATTGTTGAACCGATCCAGATGATCATCTGGGTTGGTTGCCCCGTTATACATCTCGATCGCCAACGGGGTGTAGTGTCGAGGCAGAGGGTCTTGTAAGATCTCCTCTGAGAACTGCCTGTTGATCTGTTCAGGGGTCGTGGCGCTTTGGGGCACTTTTCCTTTCCGCGCATGTCGAACAGGCACCTAGTCGGAAGATGATCCCCACTCCTGATGCACTTGAGCTATCTCCGAGGGGGTTTGGAATAGAGCCCGATGGAAGGGGATCGGCGCGGGTGGCACTTCCCCTTGGGTGTCGACCGGCCTTCAGTTCTACCCCCATACGGAGAGTTGCTTCGCTTGGTCTTCTTGCCCCACTCGCCTATCGACCGTAGAGGTTGCAGGTTGCGGTGTTGGCCGATCGGCTATCGCTTGTTGTTATTGTTGCTCCATCATTTTTTCTGCTTGTGCTTGCATGAACATATCCAGCTCCTCTTGAGTGTGCGTCATGGTGGTTAGTCGTCCAGCATCTTCCATCTTCTCGTCTCAGACTCAGGTGACGTTCCCACAGACGACACCAAATATGATTCTGTCTGCAAGTTGAAGAGACGGATACTGGGGACGTGGCCCTCTTGCTGACCTCTAGTGGACTTCTCTCCTCCCTGCAACACAAGCAGCGTCAGTGTCGAGCTAGGGAAGAGGTCACCGACGATGGCCCTCCGACGCTCAAGTCAGTCTCCGGCGAAACAAGAAGAAACAAGAAGCAAGAACTGTAGCGTAACAGTAGAAATCGCGTAAAAGCATACCTCCACCGATGCTTGCACCCTCCTTTATATAGGGCTCCTGTAGTGTGTGTGCACACTTCTTAAAGCGAGCACGCTTTGCCAAGCTTTTCCTGAAAGGACATATTAGTAAAGTGTCCCTGACACAGTACCTTAATGGGCCGAGCATATCTCTAAAGTGACAGTGGAAGCTTCCGCCGTACGATCCTCTATCTGACCATGTCGCCTGTCAGTGACACTAGCTCTCAAAAGAATGTCGAAGGATATCCTGCTGTGTCTATTGCTTGGTCGAGCGGAATAGTTGCTCGGCAAGAATTTTGACATCCCTGCGTTATCTGCTACCATGCCGAGCGAGACAACCGCTCGGCTGAAAGTCCACTGTCGCACCGAGCGGAAGAGTCGCTCGGCTAAAAGTCCGCTGTCTATGTCGTCCGCCGTCGAGTCGAGCGGGAGAGTCGCTTGGCTCGGCTTCTACACGTCCCTTGAGCGTCAGTCTGATTAATCCCTGTGCCCAAGATGATGGGTCGGAGCTCATCCCCCCGATCGACGTATAACTCACCCAATTGACCACCTGGTCACCTATCCGTTGACCATCTTAACTTTGACCTCCACTCGGCAGCAAGGTGGGGCCCCGTCTAATCACCGCATCATAGGATAACAATAGAAAAAAAAATCATACTCCCATGCTCAACTCATCATCATCCGCGAAGCACAAAAAATAAATAAATAAAAAATATATGTATAAAATGACAAAACTCAATATAATCCTTAGAAAATAAAAATCACAATGAGACTAAACCAACCATTATCATTTATCAAAAACTAAATGAGAGCCTTTTTAGGCACAAATCAAAATAAAAAAATAAACCATATTTTTCATCATCTAAACTAGAACAATTGTAAATGATAGATTAGAGACAAAGGGAAAATCAAACAATTTATAATTATAAATACATTTAAATAAAAATTTAACTTAATGTCTATCAAGGAAATGAAATAGTAAAGATATCTAACTTATTTTTGCTCAAAAATAATAAAATCTTATATTTCAATCAGACACGATATGGATGAATACATCAACATTTAAATTTAATTAAACAAGGAGCATAGTACCAACTGGATCAGCGTGTTAGTATTAGGTGTAATTTCTTTTCTCCAATCTCAACAAGAAAGAGAAGTACAAAGAAGGAGAGTTAGAAAAGGGGAAGAGTGGGAACTAAAAAAAAACTGATCTTTTTATTTTACATTGTATGGATAAGATAAAAAAAAATTTATTCATGTTCTTATTGATCAAAGGAAAAGCATCACTAATGAAAAGGAAACATAATAAGAGAAGGCTAGAATTGAGAGATATTGACGAGGAATAGATTAAATCTTATAAAATAATATCCATAATTAAAAATATATTTAATTTGTTTAAAAAAAGAGCTCCTTTATAACTCAATCCATTGAAATCATAATGAGATTTTTACGAAATCTGAAACTTTGATTAGAGATTGAGATCATATAAATCTTTAATCACGTGAGGCCTATTATAAAAATATATTTAATATATTAAAAATAATAGCCCTAATTTTTTAGAGAATGATATTGTGCAATTTTTTATCACATGAACCCTATTCTTTTTATTATTCTCTTTAAAAAATACATAAAAATATATTTAATATATTTAAAATAATGGACCCCAATAAAATTGGGGTTGTAGGCATAGGCCATTAAGGTCTATGCCTAAAGCCGGCCCTGCCATAGTAAGGTGTTGCTCACGTCGGGAATCCGTTGTTTCTCCACTGCTACCAGTTCTGCATAAAAGGTGCTACTTCACTAAAAAGTGTTCCCAAGAAAGTTGTTGCTGCCTTGCTTGTCTGCGGTTGCTACTCCCGGTGGCTGAAGCTTCTGCTAGTTGAAGTTTCTGTTACTACCAACAGGAGGAGTTTCGACCTTCTATTTGTTGCTTGTCCTGGTTTTCTGCCACTAGAGCATCTCCTTCACTTTGTTGCTCATGTTCCAATTGGACAGTAACACCAAGCAACACCAAACAACTTGAGTTGCTTATCCATGCAACTCATCCACAAAAGCAACTTGTTGTTCACGTTGCTCACAACCGCAAATTTTCTCCTTTGCTCCTAATCTTCCATCCTACAGTACAAATAAGTTATGATTACACAACTCATTATTTTTATAATGCCACAACTTTCTTCTCTATCATCCACCACATAAACAAATTTTGCGACATAACTCTCTTCCTTACCCCTAAATAATGTCATATCTTGAGGATAAGAACAAGGACAAGGACAAGGACAAGGTCAAGAACGAGGCTGTTGTTAGATTTGTCTCAAGAATGGTCACTTTGCTCATCAATGTTATAAGAGATTTGATTTAAATTTTACTAGAGGTTTTGCATCCACAACTCAAGCATCAACCTCAACTCCATCATATCATCAAGGAGCATTCTCTCTTGCAAGCAATCCTTATATACCTACGACAAATTCTTCAATCTTAGGATGACATCCAGATTTCGGAGGACTGATCACGTTATATCAGATTATGACATTCTTAGAGAGGCCTACTTCTATCATGGTCCTGACACTATACAAGTAGGCAACAGTTCAGGTTTGCAAATTGCTCACCTTAGAAATGCATGTTTTTTATTCATCTGGTCGACTATTTTCCATGCGCAATACACTTCATGTTCCTTCCATCACTAAAAATTTACTCCTAGTTCATTAATTTGCTCTTGATAATAATGTGTTCTTTGAATTTCATCCTCATTATTGTCTTGTGAAAGATCCCACAACCAGAACCACCTTGCTCAAAGGAGAATTAGAGATGGTCTTTACTATCTTCAACCTACATCCGCCAAAGCTCTAATTAGAGCGCACAAATAAAATCTCCTAGCATGCATGGCTTGGTCTTCCATATCTACTTATTGTTCAAGGAATCATTAATCGATCTAACTTATCGACATCTTTGTCATCCTCATCTCATTCTTGTGAAGCATGTTTAAAAGCAAAAAGTCATAAATTACCCTTTGTTTCTTCTCCTCACATGTCTAATTTTCCTTTAGAAATAATTTACTCTGATATTTGGGGCATTTCTCCTATTTTGTCAAATCAAGATTTCCTTTATTATGTGATTTTTATTGATGACTTTAGCAAGTTTACTTGGGTGTTTCTCATGAAACAAAAATTTAATCTTTTTGATATCTTTTGTCAATTCCAAAGACATGTAGAGCATGTCTTTGACCATAAAATACTTGTAAGTGCAGCGGAGGCCGACAAAAGGGGGGTGAATTGCTGAAAACAAAAATAAAACTACCCTCCTTGGATTTCAACTCAATTAATGCAATAGTAAAATAAAATAAAGGCAGAAACAGAATTTAACCTGGTTACAATCAAGATGGTTGTTAATCCAGGGCAGTAAGAAAGCACACTAAGAAAATTCTCCTTTACTGAAGGCGGAGAAGCCTTTTACACTCTAATGGCTCAGAACTACTACTAGGAAATGCTTACAGAGTTGAATGTAGAAGTTCT
The DNA here is from genome assembly GCF_018446385.1 of Zingiber officinale. NCBI lineage: Eukaryota > Viridiplantae > Streptophyta > Magnoliopsida > Zingiberales > Zingiberaceae > Zingiber > Zingiber officinale. The sequence goes on from NC_055992.1 coordinate 17,165,493, forward strand.
TATCAATTCCTAGCTCTAGGGGCCTTTAAATAGCCTATGGGAATCTGATCTCGAAGGTCCAAGGCGCCTCCAATAGGGGTCCAAGGCGCCTCCAAGGGTTCAGCGGATAAAACTTTATCCACTGCACAAACGGTCTGTATGACCAGGCTTAAGGCGCCTTCATCAGCCTTGAAGGCGCCTTCAAGCTGAAGGCGCCTTGAGCTGTTTTATCCAGCTCAGCTTCTTTTGCGTTGGCTTTCTTCAGCTTCCGACGCTCCGTTCTTTTGGGTGATTTCGGCCAACCGAAATAAGGCTCACCCGAACCCAATTTCTGGCATTCTCCTCGAGCAGCCTTCCGTCCCGGCTTAACGTCCCTCGAACGCCGTGCACGCTCTTCACGCCCATCAGAGTACTCTTCCGCAGCTCTCTCGTCCTTTGGACGCACCGAACCCGTCGGCTCCCTTCCCGTGTCGTCCTTCTTGCTAGCTGCGTCTTCCGCTCGACTTCCTGCGCTCCTAAGCTCCTACACACTCAGACACATGGATTAAACACAAAGCATGACCTAACCAACTTGGTTGATCACATCAAAACTACCACGGGGTCCAACAATCTCCCCCTTTTTGATTTTCATCAACCCAAGTTCAAGTTAGGGTAAAAAACAGACACAAAAAGTAATTTTAAAGAAAAATTACTAAACTAACATATTTAAGTATAAATTTGCAATAAATAAAATTGTAACACAGTTTAGAAAAAAAATATGCATAATTTTCCTAACTCCCCCTAAACTTGTACCTTTCTCTCCCCCTTTGATCACAGCAAAAAATGGGGTGCCAGTAAGAGAATATTAAGCAAATAATTAAGGTAGAAAAAAATTCTGAGCAAAAATGAATTTTTAGAAAATATTTCTTTGTTAAATTGTATTTTCAGAAAAATTTTCTAAGCAAAAATGAATTTTTAGAATTTAAAAAAAAATTCTAAGTTAAACTGAATTTTCTAAAAAAAATTTCTAAGTCAATTGAAGTTATTTAGAATTTCTCCAGGAAAAAAAAAAATTCTAAGTTAGAATTTTCAAGAAAAAGTTCAAAAAAAATGTATGATAAACTTTCAAAGCATTATTTAATTCTTGTTTTTAATGCTTTTTCAGAAAGTTAATTAAACATTTTCTTTCAATATTTTAGCTTCCAGGTCGTGGCGAGACACTAGGCCTTCTTGGTTATTGGAGCAACAACCACTTCCTTAGACAAAGCTTCCATAAAGAATTTCGATGTTTAATTTTCTCACTTTAAAGCTTTTAACTTAAAAGAAAAATTTAGACCAGCAAAGATTTTGGAACCCAATAAAGGTTCCTTCCTACAGGATTAGTCAAAAATTTAGGGGGTACATAATACTTGGGACTTTTCTAAGTTGACCCTTATGGTTTCCAATATACCAGTTTAATTTTTCATAAATTTTAAGTTTTGATTTTGGAAAAATATTTATCTTTAAGCATGCATCAGATTTCAATTTTTCAATTTCCAATTTTAAATTTTCATTTTCTGATTTCAAATTTTCATTTTCATTTTCTAATTTATCTAATTCTTTAAAAAAAGCTTTAATAAATTTAAAAGATTGAGTCGGGGTTAGATTGCGTACCTTACTTACCTGATCTGGTGGCGTTCCTCCTTCACTGCTGCTTTATTCTTTTGATGTTCCTCCCCCTTCATCGATGCTCATCTCTGTGCTTGAGTCTTCTTCCGGATGATGGTTCGCCATTAGCGCTAACCCTGAGAATTCTTCGATGTCTGACTCAGAGGATGACGAATCTGACCAAGTAGCCTTCAGGTTCTTGTGCTTGGAGGGTTCTGGTTTCTTGTATTTTGACTTTTCCCTTTCTTTCTCCTTTCTCTTTAGCTTTGGGCAGTCATCTTTGATATGCCCCTCTTCGTTGCAGTTGTAGCAACGAACCGTCCTCTTCTTTCGATGATGCCTTTGCAATTTAAATTTATTAGTACTGAAAAACTTATTGAAGTGTCTTACCAGTAGTGCCGCTTCAGATTCGTCGACTGAAGCTTCGAAATCAGAACTATTCATTTTTGCCTTTAAGGCAATGTTCTGACTGGTCTTCTCTACTCCATTGGGCTCTGAAACTCGTGTTTCTTGAAGTTCAAAAGTGGAAAACAATTGTTCTAAAGTACTTACCTCGAGGTCCTTAGAGATGTAGTACGCATCTACTAAGGAGGCCCACTCTGGAGTTCTGGGGAAGACGTTGAGCGCGTACCGGATAGAGTCCCGGTTCGTTACTTCTTCTCCAAGATTGGTTAGTTGCGTGATCAGCTCTTTGATCCTCGCTTGGAGTTGCGCTACCTTCTCACCTTGGTTCATCCGGAGGTTCGTCAACTGGGTCCGGAGGATGTCGCGCCTCGCTAGCTTTGCTTCAGAGGTACCTTCGTGAAGCTCCAGGAATTTCTCCCAGAGATCTTTCGCTGAGTCGTAGCTTCCGATCCGATTTACCTTCAGAGGTGGCAGTACACTGAGTAGATGGAACTCAGCCTTTCCGTTGGCAACGAAATCGGCTTGCTCCTTCTTGCTCCATGTGTTTTCTTCTTTATCTTTTGGCGCTGCAAAACCATATTTCATTGTAATAAGATCAAAATCTGTTTTAAAAAATACCTCCATTTTGCGCTTCCATGTGGCGAAGTCTCCGTCGAACTTCGGGGGATGAATGTTCGCTCCGGCCATCGTCTTGATCGTAGTGCTTCAGTTGGCGGTTAGTCCTTCTGAGGCGATCAGGCTCTGATACCAATTGTAGGTGCAGTGGAGGCTGGTAAGAGGGGGGCTGAATTGCTGAAAACAAAAATAAAACTACCCTCCTCAGATTTCAACTCAATTAATGCAATAGTAAAATAAAATAAGGTAGAAATAAAAGCAGAAACAGAATTTAACCTGGTTACAATCAAGATGGTTGTTAATCCAGGGCAGTAAGAAAGCACACTAAGAAAATTCTCCTTTGCTGAAGGCGGAGAAGCCTTTTACACTCTAATGGCTCAGAACTACTGCTAGGAAATGCTTACAGAGTTGAATGTAGAAGTTCTTATCAATTCCTAGCTCCAGGGGCCTTTAAATAGCCTATGGAAATCTGATCTCGAAGGTCCAAGGCGCCTCCAAGGGTTCAGCGGATAAAACTTTATCCGCTGCGCAAACGGTCTGTATGACCAGGCTTAAGGCGCCTTCATCAGCCTTGAAGGCGCCTTCAAGCTGAAGGCGCCTTCAAGGAAGCTTGAAGGCGCCTTGAGCTGTTTTATCCAGCTCAGCTTCTTTTGCGTTGGCTTTCTTCAACTTCCGACGCTCCGTTCTTTTAGGTGATTTCGGCCAACCGAAATAGGGCTCACCCGAACCCAATTTCCGGCCTTCTCCTCGAGCAGCCTTCCATCCCGGCTTAACGTCCCTCGAATGCCGCACATGCTCTTCACGCCCACCGGAGTACTCTTCCGCAGCTCTCTCATCCTTCGGACGCACTGAGCCCGTCGGCTCCCTTCCCGTGGCGTCCTTCTTGCTAACTATGTCTTCCGCTCGACTTCCTGCACTCTTAAGCTCCTGCACACTCAGACACAGGGATCAAACACAAAGCAGGACCTAACCAACTTGGTTGATCACATCAAAACTACCACGGGATCCAACAATACTCTCTCCACTCTTATTAGAGTGGAGAATATCAAGCACTTTATCGTCATCTAGGCTCTTTGGGCATTCTTCATCGAGTCTCATGTGCTCACACTCCCGAACAAAATAGCTTCGCAGAAATGAAACATCGTCATATAATCGAAACTGTCTTAGCTCTTCTCAATCATACATCAGTTCTACTTAAATTTTGGGATGACACAGTTTAGACTGCAATTTATCTTATTAATCGTCTACCTACTCCATTGCTTCACCATAAAAATCCCATGGAAAAACTCCATAATTGGTCTCCCAACTATACCTTCTTACGTATCTTTAGTTGCGCATGTTATCCATGACTACAATCTTACTCTAAACATAAACTAAATCCTCATTCTCAACAATGTATTTTCCTTGGTTATAGTAATTTGCACCATGAGTACCATTATCTACATATACTGACAGGGCACATATATATATATATCGACACATTATTTTTGATGAATCTCTATTTCCTTTTGCAGCCACAACAACAACTTTATCTTCAAACGATGGTACCTTCTTGACACCACCTAATATCCCATCTAAATTACCACAGGTTGCTCATCTAATTAAACACACTGGAGATGCAAGAGGAGATAGCGTCCTAGGTATTGCTCCAAAACTCTCTGCAAATTCTCCTAGATCATCAAAATCAACCCAAGTGACTACTCCATTAATAGCAAGGCATAAAGGAACAATGTTATAGAACATATTTCGTGTCCAATCTCAGAAGCCTTGCTAGCTATAGATAATATGCTCTCTAACTCTGGATCGTCAAATAATACAAGTTCGTCATCAGAATCACCATATCAACCTACTTTCTCATCCCCGTCAACAATTAATTCAAATGACGATCCTCCTCGTTGCATGCTTCCCTTAAGTGACATATATATGCATGATGCCCACCAATAACAACTCAGCATCCCCTTCCATGAGCTCTAGTGGTCTCTTCAAAGTCTATTCAACCTACTTGTTTTACACAAGCAAACAAGGATCCAAATTGGCACAGTGCAATGACTATAAAATTTGATGCACTTCTTCGCAATGAAACATGGAACCTAGTTCTGCGCACTCCCTCATGAATGTTGTGGGCTCTAAATGGGTATTTCGTCTTAAGCGTCGAGTTGATGGTTCTCTTGAACGACACAAAGCTCGATTTGTAGCTAAAGGATTTAGTTAACAACCAAGTATTGACTTCAATGACACTTTTAGCCTAGTCATCAAAATTATATCTGTCAGACTATTATTATCAATAGTTATTAGTTCTGATTGGCTTGTACGATAATTAGACATTTCAAATATGTTTCTCCATGGTTATCTTAAGGAAACTATTTTTATGGAGTAACCACTTAGGTTCATTCATCCACAATTTTCATGTCATGTTTGCCAACTTAAGAAATCCTTATATGGTCTTCGACAAGCTCCTCGTGCATGGTTTCATCGTTTATCTAATTGGTTACAAGCTCAAGGATTTTCTAGATCAAAGACTGACTCGTCTCTATTTCACAAATATAATGATAGATCCATAATATTTTTTCTTATTTATGTGGATGACATCCTAATAATCGACAAGATCACAAGGATATCACAATTTTATTAAGTCTTCTCAATCAAGAATTTTCTACTCAAGATTTGGGTATTGTTCATTTTTTTCTTGGTATTGAACTTATTCCAAATGAGGAAGGTTATTTTATCTCTCAAAGTAAATATATTACTGGGCATCTCCAAAGAACCAACATGGATGGTGCACGCCCAGTTTCTACACTAATTGCTATAAACAACTTTACAATTTCATCCTCTCTCATTTTGTCTGATCCACAGATTTATCGAAGTATTGTTGGAGTCTTACAATATGTCATTATCACGCGCCCTGATATTACCTTTGTAGTAAATCGTGCTTGTCAATTTATGCATCTCCAACTAAATAAAATTGGGATAATATAAAAAGAATATTTCGCTATTTCAAAGGTACTATTCTACCTGATCTTCTTTTATATCGCCAATTATCTCGAGATTTACATGTCTATAGTGATACGGATTGAGTCAATACTCCTGAAGATAGATGCTCTACTAGTGGATATGCAATATTTCTTGGACGAAATCTTATATCATGGAATTCGAAAAAGAAACCTACGGTATCTCGTTCAAGTACTAAGGCAGAATATAAAGCTATAGCAAATATAACGTCTGAAATTATTTAGCTTCAATTACTTCTCTCTGAACTTCATCTTGCATCAAATATTGCACCAAAAATTTGGTGCGATAATATTGGAGCAATATATGTTACAGCAATTAATCCAATCTTTCTGCTCGTACAAAACATGTAGAAATTTATTTTCATTTTATTCATGAACGTGTGATAACTCAATAGTTATTCGTCTCTTATATTTCTATTGAAGATCAAAACGTTGATATGTTTACTAAGCCATTGTCCTGACAATGTTTCAACAAGTTAGCAAGAAAACTTAACGTCAAGGATCTCCTATTAAGTTTGTCGGGGGATAAAAGAGATAAAGAAAATCACTAGAATCGACCAAATCCAACCACCAAATCAAATTAAATTAGCATTAACATTATTAAAATAATTCTGTTATAATTATTAGAATAATTCTTAGAATAGTTTTGTTATTTATAATTTGGTCAATTGATCGAGTACTTCTTAAACATTATATATTGTACTGTCCTCAGGACAAATATCAGTATGAAACAATAAGATTTATTATTGCTCTCATATTCTTTCTTATCCTCTTAATATATGTTGAAATTCAATTAAAGTCTCACATTAGAAAGATTTGATAAAGATCATGAGTTTAAAATGATATAGGATATCTTTATTAACATAAGGTCTTTTGGGGAAAATCAAAGAGTAAAAAGTCATGAGGATATAAATTTAAAATGATCAATATTATATCATTATAAAGATATATGAACATTCTTTAGACATAATAATATACATCATGACTAACAATTCACGATGCTTAACTCGTGTGATCACCTACCCTACTCGTTTAGGGCACGGATGGTAGTCTAAGGATAGATGAGCAGAGGCTATATATTCTTCTGCCGTAGCTCTCTCTCTCATTCTCTCGTGATACGAGAGCTTCTTTCCTTCAGCCCGAGTTTTCTCGTGATACGAGAGCTTCTTTCCTTCAGCCCGAGTTTTCTCGTGATACGAGAGCTTCTTTCCTTCAGCCCGAGTTGAAGGAGCCATGTTACCGGCCCCCGCTAATGCACTTTGCTTCGCTGGCTGTTGATTTCCAACCTGCTAGAGGACAAACGCAGCTGCGCCCCAACTAAAAAGTGCGAGGAGCGGCGGAGCGCATCATTGCTATATGTAAATGATAACGTGGGATTCTTTGATTACGTACATAATCTAAGAATTGTTTGAAAGTTTGTAATCATTCATGTATAAAATAGTTGATATTATGTATTTCTTAAATATTAAAATATTATTTATTTTAAAAAAAATAAAAAAATAATAATTGGATAATAAAAAGTACATATTAGAAAAAATAATAAAAAATAAAAATAGAATAAATTATATAGAAGTTGACGTACTGTATAGTAAAAAATAAATATTTAAATTTAATAAATTAATTTTTTATTTTTTATTTTTTATTTTAGATAGGAAATTAATATAAAGGCTCTATGCTGTTAGGCGTGCAACAAGACATCGTGCCCCATGTTGAACCCCCTCCTGCAATATAATTAAAATTTCTTCTAATTAAAACAGTTTGCAGAATCGAAGAAAAGTTTTGGTTCCTAGAATACATTTTTTTATCAGTACATATAAATTTATTATTCAAATTAAAATATATATCCTATCGAATTTTAATATTATAAATAAGATTTTCTTATTAGATGTGTCGTCATCGCTAACAAAAGTATCACGCGTTGATAGTGTAAAATTTCAATCTTATTCTATCCAATCAATTAGGTTTTTTAAACTTGAGTTGTCAAATATAATCTTAATTTATTATTACATGGGACGCATACAATAAGGAAATCATTATTTACATGTGAGAGCAATAATATATAGCTTTTTTTAATATTTTTTTTATTTTAATTAAATGTCCACATGTGGGTGAATGCTTAGACTTTTCGAGCACCTTTTTCGTGCGCTAGCAACTTGATAAAGGTGTTGGAAAAGTATGAATGGAATTATGGCCGGTAGATTTTTAGTTCCATAGATCAATAGTGTAAGAGGGAGTGTGAATTTAGAGGCTTGAATTATACTATTCCAATTTTCAAAGGATTTTTGATGTCCGAGAGAATTTAAAATTTGAATTTTTTAAATAGTTGTTTATTAATTAAGTTTAATTTATTTTTTATTTAATTTTATCTTAAATTTTAGGAACTAAGTGTTGATAGTTAATTTTTCTTAAATCTTAGGGAATAAGTTTAGTTGATTAATTTTTTGTTTAGATTTTTTTGAGGGTTTTGAGAATTATATAAATCTATACTTAGATGATGTTTGAGGATAAGTTATTTTGATATTAAATCAATTGGTTTCGCTTAAGTCACATTACGGCTATATCTTTTTTGTTCTTTATTTCCCACTCTTATTTTCTCAAGAAGGTTTTTTTTTTAAAAAAAAAGAAAACTATCTTGAGCTACTTTTTATTTCGTTATTTCTTTCTTATTTCTTCTTAATCCCTCTGTAATTTCATGCCCCAGAATAATATATATTCTGCTCGGTATCAGTTGGTATCAAAGCTCATTAAGATCCAATGGAAGGTCGTCATGGATGTGATCATGATCGTGAAAGGTAGGTTCCAGCTAAGGAAGCCTCACATTGTGGTTGTAGCATCCAAGACGAAATTCAGTATCTACAGAGACAAGTCACAAAGTTATCTCAACGTCTAGCCAAAGACGGATCTATTCAAGAGCTATCCTAGGCTCTAGCCCAATCCAATTTTTTGCGCCTCCACCTACAGTAGAGATCTTGTACCCGATAGAATGTTGTAAGCAGGGCAAGCATGATGCGAGGGTCGTTTCGTGCCGGTAATGCTCACGATGGCTGCACCTTCTTGAGTCGCTTCGCAGCGGACTCCTCCTCCCCTGATATGGATGCCACGTTCACAGTCGACTACGGTCTCAATGGGAGAGGGGGGTCTCAGACTTTGTAGAGGCGATGATGGTCTTGCCGCCCAATTTGTGCCCTAGCTTATGTGTGAGCTTGAAGATCCATGCGGTATAGGCATGCGACATCCATATCCATCGTTCCCACCCTTCCACGCTTTTAGATAAAATTAATTAGTAAAAGTGGGTATAAAAAGTAGGTGACGTTGAAAATGTACACATTTCAAGCAAGCATTTGAAGAAGATTAGATGACACTTTATTTTTTTTCATATAAATTTAACTCAGAATATAAATATAGGTTCTATATTAAAATTTCATAACACAACTTTGTTCAATAATATAATATAATATAATATCTTTTTATTTATATATAATTTATAATAATATACAATTTATTATATTAAGTTTCAACCTTCCCTAATTTTAATGTCTCGAACCACCGAGTAAGAGGAGAAAGGGGAAAAGGAAGAGGACTTGTGGAGACGCCTATGGTTAAAGTTGGGCGGAGGCCAAACGACCATGTCATTTCGCATATGGTGGAGAATTCATATTTGCAACTCAATTAGTACTGTTATTGTTCTTGTTATAACCAAGTGGTGTCCATCATAAAAAAACCTAATGGTTTGTTACATCAAGTGGATAAGTATATTCTTTTCTCCTCCATCTTGCTCACCGATCCTCATGTCTTTTCTTGCTCATGACCACAACTATTCCCCCATGGCTAGACCCTTGCCCCTTGAGACATAGTCGTCAACATAGTTTCTCGATCGAGCTGTCACGACTGGATCGACATATCCTTCACACCGACATATCCTTACGTCATCAACGTCAGAGACAAGCAACTGTGGATTGAGGTCCTAGATGAGACACTTGAGCACGACCTCGCTTTGTGTTCGTGAACCAACTATCTCTACCTCACCATCAGCGGCGCGCTCTCTAACGTCGACGCCAATTGCCAGGTCTTCCGTCAAGACATCCAAATTTTCAACATCTATAAATTAGATATCTTATCGGTAAAAATTAACTTAACAATTTCATAAATAATACAAAAAAAACATTGAATAAAAATTTAAAAATTCATAAAATATAGAAAAAATGTGAGATGGTAACGAACTAGTATGAAGTGAACTCAAACCTCTTCTACGACAGACTCAACCAATTTAGGATCAGCCTAGTCTATCTCTAATTTCTGGATCCGTCCCTGCGTCTAGCGACACGAGAACGTAAATAACGTAAGTTCCTTTATTTCCCTTTTGAAAAATCTCTAATTTCTAATCGAGAAGAGTTGTCCAAGCACAAGTTTGGTTTCGAGAAATACAGATTCAACCACCTCACCACCTACAACTTCGAGAGAACACCAACTCCCCAGTGCCTCTACGCCCCCCTTTCCTCTCACGACGACGGAGACAATCATGAGAATGTGGACCTCGACAACATCGAGTACGACCAGTCCTACTCTCTCGATTATCCAATTGCAGGAGGCAGCGAAGACGACGACAAGATCGAATTATTCAGTGATCCAATTTACGACAAAGACGAGATCGAAACACTAGGCGAACCGATATTTGATGATGAAGTTGACGAGGTACTCTATGGTGATGACCATAAGATTTTGGTCTTATTTGAGGATGCAGTTTGTGATGTATCGGAAGACAATGCAAAGAAAAGGGATACTATGGATGTTGAAGACATTATCTTGAATTCGAGGACGAGTTCTTTTCAACCTAGGGTGTCTGATACAGAAGCATCAAGTGACACAATCATCTCATACCATCCAACATGGCTATGTTCCCCTTAGAGTTGTTACGAGAAGAAAATAAAGCTACCAACTTTCCTTTTGAATCTAGAAGAAGGAAGACGAGGCTACTTACAAGGAAGATGATGTGTTCGTGGTCTTCTAACGTGGTTGTACTCTATTCAGAGTTTGGACAAGATGGAATCCCTTCAGATTTGGTAACTAATAACTCTACACTACTTTTTATGTCCAGATTTTTGAACAAGATGAAGCACGAAGACATGGTCTATACTTTGCTTCCTTACAAAAGCGATAAAATAGACCTAGACTTGAATCTACCAACTGAGGTGCAACAACTCCTATCTGACTTTGCTAATTTGATAACTGAAGACCTTCCTCCGGGACTTTCCTCTAGGAGAAACATTCAACACTAGATTGACCTCGTTTCGAGGTCAATCTTACCTAACTTGCTGGCATACAGTGTTAGCCCTAAGGATGCTGAAAAACTACAACGACAAATTGTGGAGCTATTGAGACAAAGTTATACTCGTGAGAGTATGAGCCCTTGTGCAGTCTCTTCCCTACTTACTATATATCATGAGTATTAAGGTTACCGACTTTGGATCTTTCTCATATATGTATGTTGATGATCTCTCCTTTGGCAAGATATTTCAGGAGGTAACTAATGGACTTCTCAACGACTTTATTTTTCACAATGGTTATCTATTTCATGGACTACAATTGTGCATTTCAAACTGTTCCTTAAGGCAACACATTATCAGTGAATTGCATAACGAAGGATACTTTAGCCGAGACAAGACATTAGCCATCATCTCTTCCGACTTCTATTGGACCAAACTATCCAGTGATGTAGCTCATTTTGTGAACCGTTGCTTTGTTTGTTAGCAATACACTAATGATGATTCTATTCTAGTAATGGTGGACCGATTCTCTAAGATGGCTCACTTTGTAGCATGTAGAAAAATCATAGATGATGTTCGGATTGCCACCCTCTTCTTTAAAGAGATTGTGCTTTACACAGTATTTCTCAAATTATTATTTCAAATCGTGATACTAAATTTGTCAGTCAATTTTGAAAGACTTTATGGGAAAATCTAGGGACGAAGCAAAACTTCAGCAGCGCCTATCACCCTCAGACGGATGGTCGGACCTAGGTAGTGGATTAGAGCTTAGGAAATCTTCTGAGATGTATCACAGGAATCAAATCGAAGCAATGAGATCTGGTTTAACCACAAGTAGAATTCGCATACAATAAATCAAAGAACATGACCACTGGTTTGAATCCTTTCGAAGTTGTTTATGGACGAAACCCATCTGGGGTAGTGGATTTAGTCCATATTTCACATCCCGGACAAATTAATCCTAAGGCTGAGGAGATGGTCAAGCATCTTCAAGTTATTCATGAACATGTATTGTTTTTAGATATATAGTAAAAACCAAAAAGCTTAGGGTGTATTTGGTACGCGCGTTTTCCATTTTCATTTTCTGAAAAATACGTGTTTTTTGAAAAATGATGTTTGGTTTGCGTTTTTCATGCTTATTTTCTAAAAAAATAGCTAGCGTTTTCTAGAAAAACAGAGAATGACAAAAAGTCATTTTCTGTTTTCTAAAAAACGCACGTTTTTCAGAAAATAAAAATAGAAAATGCGCGTACCAAACACACCCTTAGCTTCCTCTTAATCTTCTTCCTCCTCTAAATATACTCGGTTCCTTGGGGAATCTACCTTCAATAACTTTGTTTTGTCTTGCTTCCTTTGTGTCGTTGCTAAGCTCACCGAAACTAGTTGAGGTTGCTAACGAAAAAGGCAACGCTCTTCTCTTTTAGTTCTTCCTTCATATCTTCTCTTCTTTATTTTTCTCAAAACCAACGGTCTTCCAAGAGGAGTAAGTTATTCCTTTCTTCTTTCATATTTTCATTAATTAAAGAAGAATTGTAAAGTATAAATTTTATTTTATTAGGTTGTTGGTTAAGATGATTATTTAAATTAGAATGAAGATCTCATATGTAGGAATGCTAAATATTATGAGGATACGAGATCACAAATTATTCTTTGAATTTAAATCATAGATAAGCTTTAAGGATCGATAGATAATTGCATCAACTAGAACTAAGGGCTAAGATCGAAATTTTTTAATTTAAGTTCATTTTTAAATCATTAAATTTGAAACTCAGACTTTTGGAGGGTGAAAGTCTATCTACACTAATATCTAGAATTTTTGAAAATCACTCCTCTTGGTTGAAAATCCTAACTACGCCAATGTCAGGTTAACCGCTCAAAAGCCCTAACCTTTGCACCGTAGCTCAGGCAATGATTTTTGTTATCATTTATTTATTATTATTATTATTATTATTATTATTATTTTTAAATTCAATCGTTGATCAATATTTTTTCAACAAATATATTGTCATTTATCTTTTTTTTTTCATTAATGTACTGTATCAAGAACTTGTACATTGAGATAATACGAAGGAAAGGAAGACAAAAACCTAACTTAAGTCTCCTTCAAACAAACAACCTTTCCTTGATCCTTGCAGAAAATTCTAAAATGATCGTTTACTTTTCCTCTCAAATACAACAACAACAATAATAATCAAGTCTTATCCTACTAGATGAGGTCGACTACTTTTCCTTGCAAATGACATATATATATTTAGAGAGAGTTGATCATCAAGAAGGCAACATTTTAGGATTACTCGTAGCTAAATTTATTTTCTTGACCGGCATCTCGTGGTCATGCTCTCCCTCGTATGTCGTCACGATAAAATTGGAATCATCGAAAGCCTTCTCGGTATACTTGCGCACATTGCAGTTTGGAGACATACATTTGTAGTAATTTCTGCAACAACATGTGTATCAGTTGAATCGTTAACTAATTTTCATCATAAAATTGGAAGAACCAGTGTAAAATTATATATCAACCCAAGTAATTAGCATTATTTTAGAACTAAAATTATGCTCTATTTTATAATAAGGTGAGCAAAAAATTAAAATAGTTTATAAATGTTATTTACCTTGGATAACTATTGCCCTTCATATTTTTTTGTCCATATTTTCTCCAGTGATAGCCATCTCCAGAGGTTTGAATCACTGAATGAGCATCTGTTGAATCTTCTCCAACACTATTTTGGACATCATTCTTCCTAAAATATTGAAGAGTTGGTTAACTTAATAAATTATTAATAATAATAATATAAAATAGTATTAATTATTATACAAGATAATATTTGAAGGTCACTCACACCCACTAGAATTGCTTTCCCACTTTCTACAAAAGTAAATAGCTTGTGAAAGAGAGAGGAAGCCATCAAAAACCTCTTGGAAAGTTGGAAGAAAGTGACAAAACAAAAAAAAAAAAAAATATATATATATATATATATATATATAGTATTGGACCTGTGATTTTAGGGCCTGAGACGAGAAAAAAAAATGATGTCCTCAAAATTTGACATTTATATATTTTCCAATCAATGTAAATATAATAATATTTTTAATTATAGAAATAAAAGATAAAAATATATCATCCAAAATGCCCGGCAGCATATCAAATTTTTTTTTAATTATTTTTTTTAAATTTGAATTAAAAAAATTAATACTTCTTTAGATAAATCCATAATACATAAATATATCCCCTAAATATATTACAATACTCTATAAATATTTAAATTTATTTTATTTTCATTTTTTTTTTATTAAATACTATAATAAAATCTAAACCCTAGAAGTAAATCTTTTAAAAAAAACAACTTAAAAATTATAACCGAATTTGTAAACATGAATCCTAAAATAAAATTTTAAAAGAATATTTTAATTAATTTTTTTAATTCAAAATTTTTTAAAAAATAATAACAGACAAAATCTATTATTTATTTAGATTTTGAATTTTAAAAAAATCAATATTTTCTTTTATATATCCCAAGCATGAATACATTCCCTAAACACATTAGAATACTCCATAAATATTTAAATTTATTTCATTTTTAATTTTTCTTTTTACAAAATAATATAACCCAATTGGAAAACCTGAATCCTAGAGTTAAAATCTTAAAAATAAAAATAGCATACAAATTATAACCCAATAGAAAAGCCTCAATCCTAAAATAAACTCTTAAAAAATATGTTAATTATTTTTTTAATTCAAAATTTTAAAAAATAAATAAAAATAAATAAAAATTAAAGCTCATATCCTGCGCGACGTGTATAGTGGTGTACTGTCCACGTCACGCAGGATATCATAATCCTCGATATATATATATATATATATATATATATATATATATATATATATATATATATATATATATATATATATATACAGTATTGATACTGTGCGCGACTGTGCGCGTCGCGCACAATATCAACTTCTTTTTTATTTTTTTTAATTTTTAAATTAAAAAATAATTAAATTTTTTTTTTACGATTTTATTTATAGGGTTCAGGCTTTGGATATAGTGTTAAAGCTATTTTGTTTTTAGATTTTATCTATAGGGTTTAGGCATTCTAATTAGGTTATAGTGTTTGGTTTAAAAAAAAATAAAATAAAATTAATTTAAGTATTTATTGAGTATTATAATGTATTTAGGGGATATATCTATATATTAAATTTTAAATAAGAAAATGTTGAATTTTTTAAATTAAAAAAACTAAAAAAAATTAAAAATAAAAAATAAAAAACACTGATATTGTGCGCGACGCGCACAGTCGCGCACTGTAGCGTCGCGCACAATATCAATACTCTATATATATATAATTTTTTAAAAAAATTTGGTGCCCCTAAAATTTGGGAACCCGAGGCACTTGCCTCACAATTTATATTAAAGGTCCGGGCCTGTATATATATATATATATATATATCTAATTAATAAATTTAATAGAATAAAAATGAAAAAGGCATCCAAATTATTTAAAGACGTCTTTAAAAATAAAATAAAAAGATATATTCATTTTGTTATTAAAAAAACTCCTTATTCTAAGAGTACTGTTATATTAGCTACGGACTTTAAGTAAAATTATCTAAAATACATATATCAAAATATTATTTTTCTAACTTAATTAAAATTATTTTAATTTTATAAAAATAAAAATTAAATCGATGAAAATTATTTTAAAATAGTTATAACGACTACTTAAATAGCTGTTATATAATTATAACAGCTACCTAACTAACTGTTATAATATTTTATTAGCTGTTATCATGTTATGTTAGCCATTAATTGTAGTAGTTACCTGGGTAAGTATTACATAATTATATTAATTACTAAGTAGCTATTACAATAATAATTATCTAGGTAACTGTTGCACAATTATAATAATTACTAAGTAATTATTACAACACGTAATTTTTGTGTAAGAGTTAATCGTAACTGTAATAATATTATTGAAAATAAAGATATTTTTGAAATAAATAATATAATAGGATGTCTTTTGATTTTTTTTTTTAGAAAGGAGATACTCTTTTTAATAATTTAAAACGTCCTTTTTAATTTTTATCAAATTGACACGCTCAATCGCTATCTCATGAAGTATCCTCAGTGCCAATAGGATTCATATTATCTTGGATCTTGGTCCTGTATCCTTAGCACATTTGACCATGCGCGTGGATGCGAGCTAGTGTCTGTCACACGTCAAGATCCAACAAAAAGAAACGTGCTAAGTCAACAATTAATTAGATGTGTTATACGCTCAAGAACCGATCAATAGTTGATGTTATTTTATTCAATTTGAAAATTTATACTGAAATAGTTGTGGAATAATACAATATATCCACGGAACTTCCTAATTTTCATATATTTTTTATTTGGAAATTTTTACAATTTCTGATTTAGTAGCTCCCAGTATGAATTGTGTCCATCCCCTATTCAGACCTTTACCTAATTAATACAGGATGGGTATAAAAAAATTTAAGAAACTAATTAACATATTGTTTAGTTGGGAGGATGAACAACTGTTTAGTTGGGAGGATGAAAATAAAAACGGTGAGAAGATTTTTATTGCAATGTTTTTCCTTTGTTTACAAATGGATTTATCCATCCCGTAAATTATTTTTTAATCATTTTTCATTCACTCAAATGAAGGTAAAAAAAACAAAAAAAAATAATTTTCTCCAGCCCTGCGGTCAAATTAAATTTCTCCCAGCACGTCACCAAGTCTTACATGTCACGAGGACGGATCTTCTAACCTATAAATTACGGATCAAGAGATGATTCTTTACATGAGAATCCTTGATTTAGATATATCTCATCTATTCAAAGATGAAGTCTATCCAAATTAAGGATCCTCATACAAGGAACCATCTCCTGGTCCACAATTTACGGATCAGAGGATCCCTACTGTACATGTCACATGATCATGGATGGCACCCCATGCAACTACGGATGACGACTACATTCAATGTACCCGTGAGGTCATCAGAGGTGTTTGGAGAGGAGAGCAGATCCTCTGGACTACTTTTTGCGGTCCAAGGGATAATCCCTTCGTATACATTGGTGGAATGAATAACCTCCACTTATAAAATAGATGGGGATCATTCATCTCCATCAATACATGCAAAAGAATCATCTCCTGAATTGCAAAAAATGATCCAGAAAATCCGATTATTTTGGAAGGAGGGAGGGTGGAGTGTATCTGCAAGGTCATCAAGGACGTTTGGAGGATGAGAGGGGTGAATTATACTTAATAATTTTTTTGTTATGATTAAATAAATATATGTAAGTTTTTTTCTAGATGGGATGGTTACTGATTAGGATTTGGTTCAAAATAGGAAAAAGAAACATGAAAGGAGAAAGAGAGAGAAGAATGGGAAAATGAGGGAATTTGTAAGGAAAAATACTTGAAAGCGTAGCTTTCAACAGGGTAAAAAGGATGTTTTTTCGACAATTTACCAATACACGTACTACGGTTAATGTATTTATCAAAAAACGTATCACAGTTTTGTATTTACCAAAAGACGGAGTTTACCAAAATCAATCCCCAGATTATCCCTCTGGCTAATCTGGCAACCGCCTTTTTCAAACACATTTTTTCAAGCATCCAAGCCGGAAGTAGAATAGAAAAATAATTTGTGGTTCGGATACACGTCTTCTCACCGTCTCTCTCCCTTCGTCCCTCTGTGTGGTGTTATAAACTTGAAAGAAAGAAAAATATGAACCCTGCGCTTGCCATTACTGCTCGTGGTGGTTGGCGATTGCAATAGACCAGTTAGGTTTATGGCATAATTGCGTAAGAGTTGCTAGAGGAGACCAAGGACAAATTAAGTTAAGAAGGTCAGCCGAGAAGGACAAACTTCTTGCAAGAGGGAAATGAGTAGAAGCACACATTTAAAGATTTAGACATGTATGTATGGATTTTTTTACTGTAAAATAGGGTAGTGAAGGTAAATAAAAAGTACACCATTTGTCTGTGAAGGGTGGCAGCAAAAAGTGGTATTATGGTTAATTTTGGTTGTGTGGGGAATAATATTCAATAACACCTGAATTATGATGTAATAGAAGACTTAATCGATTTAATTCATGTTAGTTTTTGACGTTGATAGTTAAGTTTGGCTAGGGTTTAGTCAGTGGTGGTCCTAGTTTACAAAAAGTATCTGCTTCAAAAGTGGTTTGATATCTATGAGATCAGGCCCACGTAGAGCCTGATATCGATAATGTGTTATGTGATTAAAACTTTGCTTTTACATCAGACCGTTCCTAGTTTGAGCAAAATTACAATTTAACTACAAAAAATGATTATGTAGTTGCAAATTTACTAAAATAGTTTTTTAATTTATTTATCAGGGATGATCATATAACTGACGAAATTCTATCTGAGATATGGAATACTCTTGATGCAACTTCTAGCATTGGACATGCAGATAATGTAGGAGAAGTATCCAGAACAAATATTCCATCATCTTCACAGTATACTTGTGTGCATAACACAAATAGAAATACGAGCAGTAATTTCACATTTGATCTAAATGAAGAAGCTAGTATTCAAGAAGATGAGGTTCTGAACCCGTGTACAACACTTGTTGATTACTATGAGCCTAGTTGGAGTGAGGAGGAAGGGTATTATAACCGAAATGGAGAGGAAATGCAATGCAATACAAATGTACAAGAATTCTTTGCCGATGATATGCAGATTGAACAATATGAAATATCTCAAGAGCAGTATAGCGACTTAGAGGAGGAGTTCCCAATAGCTGATGATCCATATATTCTAAATTCTCGATTGCTCCAAAGGCCAATTGAAGAGGCAACAGATCAGCATGAATTTTTTGTAGGACAAATATTTCAGTCTCGACAAGAGTTCAAGAATCAACTTGTGAAGCATGCCATGGTTAAACATATGAGATATAACCCAGTTGACACTCGGAAAAATAAAGTAAAAGCTGTCTGCTTCAATCAACCGTGTAAGTGGAGAGTAGTTGCCAGGGGGGATGTCGAGTTCATTGTTACGAAATATATAAAGGAACACCAATGTGGCACCATTAGGGAAAGTGCTGATCATCGAGCATGCTCTTCATCCTTTGTAGCTTCTTTTGTTGAAAAGCAATTTCTTGCTAATGAACAATACAAGCCAAGTATGATTATAGCAGATATAAAAGCCAGGTTCGGAGTGACCATATCCTACAGAAAAGCTACATAGCTCGAGAGAAAGCGATGAAGAAAGTTGTTGGAGATTATGATCAAGCATATAGAGATCTTCCACTATATCTGCGTGAGTTAAGAGTAAGGGATCCTGAAACCTATGTTGCACTACACAGGAATGAGGATAATTAGTTCCAACGATGTTTTTGGGGTTTTGGAGCTTGTAGGAGAGTATTTAGGTCTTATCTGCGTAAATTAATTGGAATTGATGCCACACACCTAAGAGGCAAATATCCGGGTGTGTTGTTGATGGCTACATCAATAGATGCTAATGACAATGTCCTCCCAGTAGCCTTTGGAATCGCTGAAGTTGAATGTGGGTCTGCATGGGAGTGGTTTCTGGATCATACGAAGAGATTCTTTAATGTTGATCCAGAGTCAATGAGTATAGTATCAGATAGACATCGTGGCATTATAGCAGCAGTTAGGAAAGTATACCCTACTGCCCATCATGCTTTTTGTTGCCACCACATGTCTTGCAATATGGTAACAGACACTGGCAGTAGGTCAGGTTTAGGGTTGTTTTGGGCAGCTGCTCGAGCAAACACAACACTACAATATGATCTCATAATGCGGTCCATGCTTGAAAAACATCCAGATGCTCATAAGTGGCTTCAGAACATTGACCCTAAAAGATGGGCTAATGCACACTTTAGTGGGAGAAGGTACACAATGCTAACCACCAATTGTGTAGAGAGTTTAAATGCTTTGTTCAAGGAGACGCGTGAACTTCCGATAAACAGGTTAATTGATAATACCAGAAGAAAGGTAGCTCAATGGTTCTGTAACCGTAAGGAGGAAGCGTCGAAATGGTATGTAGCGTTGACACCTCATGCTACCAAAGAAATGCAATCAAGGAGAGAGAAAGCTAGACGATATAAAGTCCACCCCTACTCTCAATCCGAAATGGAAGTAGAGACATGGGGTGCTTCATACATTGTTGATTTGGAGAGGAAATATTGTAACTGTGGGGAGTTTCAAATTTCAGGATTGCCTTGCTCACATGCAAATGCCGTCATAATTCACCGGAACATGGATACACTCCCATATTGTGAGCATTACTTTCATTCACATAATTGGAAAACGACATACATGGATCGTATTTACCCCTGTCGAAGCAAAGAATTTTGGCCTAGGGGTGTCAACAACATTATAGTGCTATGTCCCCGTAGCCTTGTGCAGCCTGGTAGGCGAAAGAAGGCAAGGATCGAGTCAAAACATAATGGGAAGGTAAAAATCAAATGCAGCAGGTGCAAACAACTGAGCCATAATCGGAGGACCTGTAGAATGCCGCCAGCCCCTGGATCTTGACTGAATTGTAAATTGGAGGAGTTGAGGCATATGTTTTGTATGAAGTACATAAATAGGTTTATAAGACAAACAGTTGTTAAAAGTGATGTTTCTATTATATACGTTTATGGAGTATTTAGTTTGTGTTACAGTTTTATGGTAGGTATGAGAAGTGTAAACCATCACCTGCAAGGCAGAAATAATACTTCACACCATATCTCCATTGTGTCAAATAAAAATGCGATACATTTCAATTCAACAGGAAGGGGTTCGTAATTTCAAAGTCACATTAATATGTAGTGAAATATAGATGTGTTAAAACATGCACAAAGGGAGTGTAGTAATCCATTCGATAGGGTAGAAAAGAAAAGGTGTGCACTGTTCCATGCCTACTGGCACGGAGCCATACTTCGTAATCCATGGTGTATAAATTATGTTTGACACCATAAATACCATCTCCCCACCAAGACCTTCACAGGGGACTTGATTTCATGAAAATCCAAGTAGGGGAGGGCCATCAGTGGGTTTTGGTCAAAACCCACTGATGGACCTAGACACATCGGATTGGACCCATTTCAGTGCTAGTGGTATTCTGGAGTTGCAAGGACTCAGAATCTGGTGGCAAATCATTATTTAAATATTTATAGGTGCTGGGAAAAATTTAAAATACAATCAACCTCCGTTGGGCCTGATATGCTTGGATATCAGGCCCAACGTGGGCCTGATATGAATATCATTTAATAAAGCAGTATTCTATCTCCCCCTAATATAACTCCAAGCATTCTTACAGGGGCCTGATCAAAATAATAAAATAACATCAATTTTAATATGTGTGCATATCAGGCCCAACGTGGGCCTGATATCCAAACATATCAGGCCCAAAGTGGCCTTGGTATGGTATCCTTTCTTATAAATTTAATTTACAATAATTTTATTCACCATAAATTTTAGTTACACAAACAGTAAATCATTACTACAATAAATTATTACAATTGTTCACTATTTCTATAGTTTAAAGTTTTTGTCAGACATGATTTTGTGTCCAAGTCTAAATCTATAAGCTCTCATATCAGCTTGTACAAAGTCTGTAGATCTCCGGAACATCAAACTCTCTGCGTAGCGCATTATAAAAAAAGCATAATCCAACCTACAAAACAAATGCACAATCCATCATAGAAAAGGCAAATAGAATTATTATGGAACATACACTAATACTTACGATTGGCTTTGTGTGGGGCCAATAACTTGCATCGTTTTATACTCTCTCCCGGAGAATGGTTCTAAACCTTTATGTCATATGTGATAGTATGACCAGTTCAGCTCCTTAAAAAACAACACCTACAAATATTAAACCATAGTAATTAATACATAAACAATGATTATTGGATATAAGAAATTTGTTACTTATAGTTTGATTAAAAATAGAAGTGTAATTTTCTGTGGTGCCAAGAGAGTTATAATGAATTATTTGTCGTTCCTCCAGGTCCATGACCATTAGATGTCAATGATCATCTTGGTTATGTAGAGGACAAAAAATATATCTAATGTCCTTGTCGTCATCTGTTTTTGCAGTTTGTTTCAATGCATCCACGTGCATTATTCCGAACAAGTCCTATACAAATAATAGAGCTATTATGGTGACTGCATCCAATATATAATTAAACCAATTTACAATGAGATAAGGGACATACTGGGAATCCAACCCCACAAAATATGGATGAGTGGTATGGTGAGTTAGAGTGTTTAGCTTCATTAGCAAGAATATTCCAATAAACATTTATGCAATCCCCATTGGTATATTGTGTCCAATCAAATATTGTCATAAAAGATTGCATATCTAAGGAGAAATTATCATTTTCCCATATTGGTTGCACCGTCACCCTACACACAAGTATACAGTCAATGGTATTTAATAAATTGAAAATAAAAAATTATCATTAAACTCCAATAATAATCCTTTGTTGACATGTGAGTTAAGAATTTAGGTTGGCAACTACGTTACCTTAACTGACTGAGCTTCAACAATGCATCGGCTATCACATCATCTTTGCTCTTTTTAAAAAATGTTTTTGCTTGCTGAGATAATTAAAATAATACTATGTCATTAAGGATTCTAAAATAACAACTTACCTACTCTCGACCGTACCTTCAATATTTTGGTTTTGACCTTGTTAATTTCATGACATTGTGTTTCTATCTGTGATGAACTTGTATTTTCTGTCTTTGATGGTGCAGGAGCATCTGGTTCGACACTAAGAACAACCTGTTTGCATTTTTTTTTGGTGCATTGGGATATCCACCTTCTCTGGGTTCTCTTTCTTTTGGGGCCTACCCGAAAATTAGTTGGAATTATAGGCAGATTAGGGTCTATGCCTTCTGATGCTGGGTCTATGCCTTCTGATGCTCTTGGCTCCCCTGATATGCTCTGTATGACTTGTTGGAGCTCTTTAATCTTATTTTCGGCATCGGCTATGATTTTTGTCTTTTACAGTTAAAATTCTATTATCCACGTCAGAATTTATAGTGTCAGCCTTGTTGCCACTCGTATCCCGTTCTTTACGCAGTTCACTTATTTGTTGATCCTTTTCTTTAAGCATAGCTTCCATATCAGCAATCACAATATCCTTTGCTGCTACTAGACTATCCTTTTCTTCTATCACCGTTGCCAGGTTTTTATTAGCTTCCTCCAAACTTTGAGAAGCTTTATATAATTCTTGCTTTAAACTCTCAATTTTGTTATCCTTTTCCTTGCACAAACTACAATCTACGGTATCGTCACACTGGAGTTGGCCTTCTTCGGCTTGATGTAAAGATCCTTGGCCAACCAACTCAAGATACTCAGATGGCTGAGGCCGGTTTGGTAGTAAATTAAACTCTGATTCTGTCGGAATTAAATCTACTAAAATTTTATCTGCAGTTACACGGTCTATCATTTTTTTTACCGTGTCAACATGATAGTTAGGCCACCTCCATCGTAGTATTCTTGGCAATTTTTCCGGATGGTCTGGATCAATAATGCTGATGTGCTCACACACCCATACCTACAATATGATTATAAAAGTAATTCATAATCTTTACACATATCTTGCTATATATGTAATCGGACTTACAGCTAAAATATTTGGAAATCCCTTTAGCAAGGGGGCCTTGGGCGTTGCATCAGCAACCTGTGGTTTTGGTCTTAATGTAAGCTCCAATCCAATGGAGTCTAATTGTTGAGCCATGAAACTGTATACTGCATTGCACCAGTTAAACCTAGCTAAGTTCTCAAAATCATCTACACAGTCAATTAGGGAGAGCACATGTATTCTGAGAACACTGCTACTCCCACAGAACAGAACTGTTGTAAAAAAATACAGGATAAAAAGCTGACAGTACAGCTTGTCGTTTGATCTAGACTTCCTAATCAGTTTCTCTAAATGTTTGGCAGAACAATCCGATTCTCAGAAAAACTCCATGTACAGTGCGCTTGAAGCCTCATTTAAATCGAGACGAACTATATCTCCATTGTCGGGTAGGCCAAGAATCAGTCCCACATCTACCTTTGTAAAATTGAGCTTCTTCCCATGGAAGATAAAGTTTTTTTCCTCATGATCCCAGTTATCAAACATATTTTGTACCTGAGCTCTTACAAAAGAACTATCAGGGAGGTCGAGGATCCAGGAAAAAGGTGTGCCTCGAATCATCTGTTCTTGTTCTGCAGTCGGGTTAACAGAAGAGATAAACTTTCTGAAGTGGCAAATGGTACTTTTCCAGTTCATTCTTTAAGTTCTTCCTCTGTTGACGTAACTTTGATAATTTGGTCGATCATCACACAGACTTGTGGAGACTTCTTTTGTTGCCATTGCGAACCTACGTACTTTATAACCACACACAGAAAAACAACTCTTAGTTCCCGTAATAACGACTACGCTCTTATTCTAACACACCCACACAAACCCTAGGTTAACCGGTTATAGAAAGCTTAACTAAATGAGCAGTCGACCTCCGTACGGAAATGATTCTTGAACGTCGGTGAAGGAAGAGTGGGTTTTGGCCCGGAGCTGCGTTGAATGGCTTCGAGAAGAAGATGAAGACCGAAGCAGGAGAGTGTGCGCTTTTGCAGATTGAAACTTGGGCCTGATATCTCATTAATTTATTTTATTTAATCGCCTCGATTTATGTGTAAGATTATTTATTATTATTTTGAAATATTACTTTTTATATTATCAGCCCCACGTTGGGCCTGATATCCAAGCATATCAGGCCCAACGGAGGCTGATTGTATTTTAAATTTTTCCCAGCACCTATAAATATTTAAACATTTATTTGCCACCAGATTCTGAGTCCTTGCAACTCCAGAATACCACTAGAGCTGAAATGGGTCAGAGGTGTCTAGGTCCATCAGTGGGTTTTGACCAAAACCCACTGATGGCCCTCCCCTACTTGGATTTTCATGAAATCAAGTCCCCTGTGAAGGTCTTGGTGGGGAGATGGTATTTATGGTGTCAAACATAATTTATACACCATGGATTACGAAGTATGGCTCCGTGCCAGTTGCCATTTATAAGTGTCAAACCCACTTTGGGCCTGATATGCTTGGATATCAAGCCCAACGGAGGATGATTGTATTTTAAATTTTTTCCAACACCTATAAATATTTAAACATTTATTTGCCACCAGATTCTGAGTCCTTGCAACTCCAGAATACCACTAGTGCTGAAATGGGTCCAATCCGATGTGTCTAGGTCCATCAGTGGGTTTTGACCAAAACCCACTGATGGCCCTCCCCTACTTGGATTTTCATGAAATCAAGTCCCCTGTGAAGGTCTTGGTGGGGAGATGGTATTTATGGTGTCAAACATAATTTATACACCATGGATTACGAAGTATGGCTCCGTGCCAGTTGCCATTTATAAGTGCCAAGGCCACTTTGGGCCTGATATGCTTGGATATCAGGCCCACGTTGGGCCTGATATCCAAGCATATCAGGCCCAACGGAGGCTGATTGTATTTTAAATTTTTCCCAGCACCTATAAATATTTAAACATTTATTTGCCACCAGATTCTGAGTCCTTGCAACTCCAGAATACCACTAGCGCTGAAATGGGTCCAATCCGATGTGTCTAGGTCCATCAGTGGGTTTTGACCAAAACCCACTGATGGCCCTCCCCTACTTGGATTTTCATGAAATCAAGTCCCCAGTGAAGGTCTTGGTGGGGAGATGGTATTTATAGTGTCAAACATAATTTATACACCATGGATTACGAAGTATGGCTCCGTGCCAGTAGGCACGGAACAGTGCACACCTTTTCTTTTTCTACCCTATGGAAGGTGACTATTAAAATTGATGTTATTTTATTATTTTGATCAGGCCCCTGTAAGAATGCTTGGAGTTTTTATTAGGGGGAGATAGAATACTTCTTTATTAAATGATATTCATATCAGGCCCACGTTGGGTCTGATATCCAAGCATATCAGGCCCAACGGAGGCTGATTGTATTTTAAATTTTTCCCAGCACCTATAAATATTTAAATAATGATTTGCCACCAGATTCTTAGTCCTTGCAACTCCAGAATACCACTAGAGCTGAAATGGGTCCAATCCGATGTGTCTAGGTCCATCAGTGGGTTTTCACCAAAACCCACCGATGGCCCTCCCCTACTTGGATTTTCATGAAATCAAGTCCCCTGTGAAGGTTTTGGTGGGGAGATGGTATTTATGATGTCAAACATAATTTATACACCATGGATTACGAAGTATGGCTCCGTGCCAGTTGCCATTTATAAGTGCCAAGGCCACTTTGAGCCTGATATCCAAGCATATCAGGCCCAACGGAGGCTGATTGTATTTTAAATTTTTCCCAGTACCTATAAATATTTAAATAATGATTTGCCACCAGATTCTGAGTCCTTGCAACTCCAGAATACCACTAGAGCTGAAATGGGTCCAATCCGATGTGTCTAGGTCCATCAGTGGGTTTTCACCAAAACACACTGATGGCCCTCCCCTACTTGGATTTTCATGAAATCAAGTCCCCTGTGAAGGTCTTGGTGGGGAGATGGTATTTATGGTATCAAACATAATTTATACACCATGGATTACGAAGTATGACTCCGTGCCAGTTGCCATTTATAAGTGCCAAGGCCACTTTGGGCCTGATATCCAAGCATATCAGGCCCAACGGAGGCTGATTGCATTTTAAATTTTTCCCAGCACCTATAAATATTTAAATAATGATTTGCCACCAGATTCTGAGTCCTTGCAACTCCAGAATACCACTAGAGCTGAAATGAGTTCAATCTGATGTGTCTAGGTCCATCAGTAGGTTTTCACCAAAACCCACTGATGGCCCTCCCCTACTTGGATTTTCATGAAATCAAGTCCCTGTGAAGGTCATGGTGGGGAGATGGTATTTATGGTGTCAAACATAATTTATACACCATGGATTACGAAGTATGGCTCCGTGCCAGTTGCCATTTATAAGTGCCAAGGCCACTTTGAGCCTGATATGCTTGGATATCAGGCCCACGTTGGGCCTGATATCCAAGCATATCAGGCCCACGTTGGGCCTGATATCCAAGCATATCAGGTCCAACGGAGGCTGATTGTATTTTAAATTTTTCCCAATACCTATAAATATTTAAACATTTATTTGCCACCAGATTCTGAGTCCTTGCAACTCCAGAATACCACTAGCGCTGAAATGGGTCCAATCCGATGTGTCTAGGTCCATCAGTGGGTTTTGACCAAAACCCACTGATGGCCCTCCCCTACTTGGATTTTCATGAAATCAAGTCCCCTGTGAAGGTCTTGGTGGGGAGATGGTATTTATAGTGTCAAACATAATTTATACACCATGGATTACGAAGTATGGCTCCGTGCCAGTTGCCATTTATAAGTGCCAAGGCCACTTTGAGCCTGATATGCTTGGATATCAGGCCCACGTTGGGCCTGATATCCAAGCATATCAGGCCCAACGGAAGCTGATTGTATTTTAAATTTTTCCCAGCACCTATAAATATTTAAATAATGATTTGCCACCAGATTCTGAGTCCTTGCAACTCCAGAATACCACTAGCGCTGAAATGGGTCCAATCCGATGTGTCTAGGTCCATCAGTGGGTTTTGACCAAAACCCACTGATGGCCCTCCCCTACTTGGTTCTACTTGAAATCATGTTCCCTGTGAAGTTCTAACTGGGAAGATGGTATATCTGGTGTCAAAACGTATTTATACCCCATTTCTAATAAGGTATTGCTCCGTGGCAGTTGGCACGGAACCTAGTGACGTGCTCTGGAAACCGACTGTTGGTCCGAGCCTATTTGATTTTTTAAACAATCCCAACCGTTACCATGATTTCAGTTTTGAGAAGATAGAAATGGTGCGCATTACAACTTATATACATTGTCTCTTTCCACTGATAAGCACCAGCATTGCATTTTGTATTTTGTGATTTATATTTCTGACTAATCACTATGCAATATTATTAATATTCCAGTGACAGTTTCTAATCTTCTCATACACTACATACCACCGTATTATACAACAAAGACTACATACAAAGATATTAAAAGTCCTACACTACGTAATAATTGCATTTACATTCTATACAAGTTTTTGCCTTACAAGACTGGATATTTAATCCAATGTTTGAAAATATTTATCCCTCAAAATTGCTACCATTACATCAATTCTAATCTTTTTCATGTCTCCTTGTTTGAAGTCCATCTTCATATCATATAGGAGACATCGAATGTATTGCATCACAAAGAAGCCACAGTCAACGCTGTAAAGAACAACAACATTTTAATTGTCAATATTTTTTTATCAATTATTTATATTCACACCTTGTGCTCGATTTACCTTGCTTGTTGTTGTGGACATTCAATTGTGCGAGAGACCCATCTATCAAACGGATAATGCCTTTCCAAGTTTGGATGAATAGCAGCAACGTGCTCACGACTATATAATTTAAAATCTGATACCTGAAGATTGAAGAGGAAATTTTCATTTTCCATCAACTAGCATTTATATTAAAATACAAACAATATCATTATTATTAGATGCTCACCGCTGCTTCAAATTCATATTTGTATTTACTTCCACTTGCAAGAGAATTGTACTGATTGAACGTCATTGATTTGGTGTCCACCACCAGCAAGTGGAAGTGTGCATTATCACTGCACAAAGGTATAAATATATACCTTACCTCTTCATCTCGTCTATCCGTCTTTATCATGTGTTGGAAGGCAAACTTATTTGACGATTTCATTAATGACTACAAATATGCAAAGTCATACATACATAACCAACTAATAAAAAGAATTCTATTTTTTACTATAATCAAATCAATTCCTTACTGTGAAGAATGTTGAACAATATATTGACTTGTTGTATGTGCTTCCATACGGGAATGCCCCCCTAAATAAAATTTTACAATACGTGTCGATTACATCCCCTCTTGTCAACATTTCTCCATTCACACCAGATAAAAGGGAATACAAATTTAAACAAAAGGGTGGTTCCTCCCAAACTATATCATTTGTAAACCTACAAAGTAAACAAATCACAGATTATTTTTACAAATTTCTTTTTGATAACCTTAGCCCAAATATATAATCAGATATGCATATATTATACTTTACTATTCAACTATTTAATTTACATACTTTATTTCCTCCAAGGCTTTTAACAAGTACGCCACCTCTTCGTCTTGTTTTTTTTTCTTGGAAGACTTAAATTGCTTCTTCACATACTATGCATACAAACAAAAAAGGCAATTAGATAATCCATTATATCTAACAAATTGCAAAGAAATTTGCATATATCGTCTTACAACAATTGCTTGTTTCCTCATTTTGTCTTATTTGGCAAACATTTCTACATCCTTGTCTGCCTCTTCATCAGATTTATCTTCCATCATTTGTACAATATTAATTTCTTCTTCCATTTCATCCAAACCTATTTTTCCTTTCCCCTTGCCCACAACAACATATTCTTTGACAAATTTTGTTCCTTCTCCTATACTTGTAACTTTTTCCGCAGGCTCACTTATATGTATATTTCTACGCTGCCTCTTAGGTAAAGTTTTGAGCCACAATGGACTATCAATTGGAGTATCCCTGTAATCATAGCGACTTCTGTCACGTCCTCTCCTACTTCTTGTTGTAACACCTACAGGTTCAATTTGAGGATCGTCTACAGGCTCGCTATATTGAGATTCCATGCCTTTTTTTTCAACTATTTTAAGTAACTCTTTCACCCTCTCCTTCAATTGCATGTTCTCCATTGTTAGCTCTTTATTTATGTTTGCTTGAATAATGCAATTACAACAATCCTTATTAATCTGCCTTCCTCCTACACTCACTTCAATTTGTGATGCCTCCATTGCATGTGGACTGTCCTCAACGCCAGCAAGGTTCTCAACCAATGATCTTTCATCTTGGTTAGGGATTAGGTTAATCACAACCTGTAAGAATATTAAACCACATGTTAAAACCATACTTTTTTACCAAACTATAGTCAAAGTATTCTAAATTTACCTCTTCAGATGAAACTTGGTTAATCATTTCTCTCACCTTACTAATATGTGAAGGAATATTCCTCCACTTATTTATTTTGGCTCCTTTTATTTTGTATGGTTTTTGGATTGGAACATGCTCCAAAAACCATGCCTGATTCACCATGACAAGGGTTAACTATTTTATAATTGTTCGTAAAATATTAAA
Source organism: Zingiber officinale (assembly GCF_018446385.1). NCBI lineage: Eukaryota > Viridiplantae > Streptophyta > Magnoliopsida > Zingiberales > Zingiberaceae > Zingiber > Zingiber officinale. The sequence continues at coordinate 17,195,615 of NC_055992.1, forward strand.
AATTTTCACACAAATTAAACACTTACTGCCAAAAGACTAGCAAATCCCTTTAGGTAAGGGAGGTTGGTGTTAGCATGTTTTGTCTCAGTTGATGAAAATATGTCCCCAATCTTAGGTAATTGTGGAGCCATAAATTCATGGATTGATTCAACCCAGTTGAATCTATCAAGATTCTCAAAATCATCTACTATATCTATAAGACTTAACGGGACCTTATATGTACTAGAAGAAAATAAGACACAAACAAATATATACAAAATATAGAATTTGAAAAATAATAAAACATCATCTTCGACTTCAACGCGATTGCCATAAAATTTAAGCAACTCCTCAATTCTTGATCTAGTAGCTTCTTTTTTGTTTGAGAAGTAAGTTAGAAAAAGGTCACTGGATGCTTTAGCTGAATCAATCGGAATTGAAGCTCCTCGGTCTGCAATACCGAGCAGCAATGAAACGTCTGCTCTTGTGAAGCAAACCGGAACACCTGACCAAGTTAAATTATTATTAGAATTCTACCAACACATACAAAAGTATTAGGAACACCGTGGACATGATACAATGTCATATCAAGAACTGATACTCCATCGTATCAGGCCCACGTTGGGCCTGATATGGCATCGTATCAGCCCCACGTTTAGCAAAAGCTTAAATTTTACCATACAACTACTTTGTAATTAAAATACAAATTTATAAATTGTACCTGAGAATCTAAAGGTTTGACTACTTGAATCCCAATTTTCAAATATATTTATCAAAATCCCACGGATGTGCTGCATATCTTTTATGTCCAAAAAAATACGAAAGAGTGACTGTTTGATCAGCACTATGTGTCGGTCATGTAAAATAACACCGCCTCCATGCGTTCCTTTCTTCGTGGATGGTTGAAAAAAACTTTTAAAGTGACCGAGGACACTGTTCCAATGCAGTTTCTGTCCAACATCAACTGAACCCTATATTTAAATCATACTAGTTCGACTTCTCAATATCACAGAGTTTGTAAAATGATAACCTTTACAGCTAATTGATGTGGCGAGGATGATGATTCACCCGATCGACGTCTTTGCGCCATTATGATACTAGCTGATTAATGTAATGTAAACCCTAGAATCCTTCACTGATGGCTCACGAACACTCTTGGTTTTTAATTAAACTGAAATGCTAGCTAGATGGCGCTTGAGAAAAACTCGAACTGATGGCTCACGAACACTAAACTAGGGTTTCACAAGACCGAGCTGCACTCGCATGTCACGAAGGAGGGAGGTACCCTAATGATCGTTTTTTTTTAATATCTAAGTTTTTTAAAAATGTGGTTCGGATGCCTAGGAATTGATGACTGATCAGAGGTGTTGGTTGGCGGTAGGGTTATATTCGGTAATATACATCACTTACCTGCGACTTTTGGTAAATACAAAACCGTAATGCACTTTTTGGTAAATACATTAACTGTAATACGCCTTTTGGTAAATTACCGATGTTTGTTTTTAAAAAGAGATTCTTCTTCTCTAATGGTGAAAGATTTGAGGCTTGAGATTCTTCTCTAGTGGATCGGCGTCCTTTCATTCATAGTTACTAGTCCTTTGTGATTTTTTTAAAAGAGATTCTTCTTCTCTAATGGTCCAGCTGTCAGAGAAAAAGACTGGGCAGTCAAAAACCGTCGTACTAAACGATTCCGACAAATCCTCTTAGTCCTCCATGAAATTCCACCACTTGAGATCACTATGTGCATCACATTATGGTAAAAGATGAAATATTTGGTCCCAGCATTCTCGTCATATCCGACTCAAAGTCATCACGAGGGAGGTAAATTGTAACATCCGAGCGAGCATGTGACGGACAGGGTATAATACAGGGATAAGGGATTTATTCCCCAACTTCTCCGAGGATTGACCCTACGACCTCATTATGGCAACACCCGCCACATACCAACTCGGATGACCCGTGAGATCGTGCTATCATGTGCAATGACCCCGTGATCTGATTAATTTGTGTATGTATTATGATTGTGATTATTAAGTATGAATGGATTGTTGTTTATTGGATTAGTGAGTGTATCTATTGTGTTTGTATCGTCATCTCCTGTAATTATTTATATAGATATAGAAATTATAAATATGATATATTTTGGATATAAAAGTTTTTTTATATTTTTTTTATTTTACTGATAAAATTTTGATGCAAACAATATTTCGTTGGTAAATATTGAAATCAGGTTACAATATACCGTCAGTATGTACCGACGGAAATATTATTTTTCGTCTACGGTGTTTATAGACGGAATCTGTGATTCCATGAATAAGTAACGTTACGGATTAAAATTCTATTCAGTAAATACTGACGGAATTAAACTTTTGTCAGTAATTTCACTAATGAAATATCAATTTCAATTCCGTCAGGATATATATGCCGACGGAATTTCAATTCCATCAGTAAAACCGTCTTTAACGTATGTTCTTTTGACTACCGTATTTCCGTCACTAAACCAATGTAGTGATGGAATTATGATTAAAATTGCTACCGATAATTAGAAATTTTTTTTAGTGTTCCACTTCGAATTATTTTCTTTTTCCATTCTATCATTAACATTAGCGACCTACCGAATTACCATGAGGCACGATTCAACGATAAATGTTTGAGATAAGATTGTAATAATTGAGAGATCAAAACTCAATAGAAAATTTCACCACCTCTATAGATCCCATCCAGATACTTGCTACTTTAACTTCTCCATTTTACCCTAGTTTTTTTTTCATTCTATTATTTGAGTAAAGAGAAGGTGAATAAATATCTTTCTTGCTAACATATTCTCTAATGAAAATTTTAATTTAAAATTGAAAGAGCGCTTCAATTAAGATGTGAAAGAAAATAATTAAATACCATTGAATTAGATAAAAAAAAAAAGAATTATCTTACTGTGTGCATTTAAACACTAGTTTGATCAAAACTATTAAATTTATGCTAAATGAATAGTATCTTTTAAATAAATAAAATATAATATTTTAAAAATAAAGAGCAAAGTGAAATAATGTAATGTTATATAAAATTAGAGAATTTAGATAACCCAACAAATGCTAGAGAATTCAGTTGACACTCGAGAACCTCAACAACAACGTACTACTACAACATATTCTTCCTTATAAAAATTAAAATTTTTCTTTACTTTACAATTTTTGTGAAAATATATTGAAAAATATTTTTTTAAAGAATATACTTAAACTTTCAAAAATTATTAATTGTGAAAACTCACTTTTATCACTTAGAAAATTTGTTTAAAAGTTACTTAGAATTTTAAAAAAAAAAACAATATTAATTTAAAAATTCTCTTTACTTAAGTTTTCTTTGATATTTACTTAGAATTTTTTTTCAATCATTTTAAAATATATGTTGAAAGGTGTTTTTACAAACACTTTAGAAATTATTTTTTCACACATTGTTGGTGCAAAACCTAATAGAAACTAACCTGAAGTGCATATCCTTTTGATGTGTGCCAAAGGGGGAGAGTGATATTTTTGAGTTAGAAAAATCTTAAGTTAGAAAAGTTAAAACATTCCTAACCTACTTTTTTGAATTTCTCAAATCTTGAGAATTAAACCTTAAAGACCCAAGCCTAACTTAAGAAAATTGTCAAACATCAAAAAAGAGAAGATTGTTGGTACAATCGACCTCTAGGGTTTCGATGTTTGACAATATTACCAAGGGTTGACCCAAACATGACTTGATGTTTGGAAAAGAGAAGTCTAGTTAGGACTAGATGACTAGCAAAGGTAAGTACTAACCAAAGGTTAGGCAAAGTGGAAGTCCCGGTGAGTGAAGTCGGACCCTAGTGAGTGAAGCTAGGTAGTGGAAGTCCCGGTGAGTGAAGTCGAGCCCTAGTGAGTGAAGCTAGGTGGTGGAAGTCCCGGTGAGTGAAGTCGGGTCCTAGTGAGTGAAGCTAGGTGGAGGAAGTCCTGGTGAGTAAAGTCGGGCCCTAGTGAGTGAAATTAGGTGGAGGAAGTCCTAGTGAGTGAAGTCATACAATGGAAGTCCTAGTGAGTGAAGCTAGGCCCCTAGGGAGAGATAACCCTAGGTTATAATTGAATTATGTTAACAATGTTTTTATCTATTGTGTTAACTCAGTGTTGTAGGGAAGTTCAGCTAGGTCGACGGGTTGACCAGGTAGCTGACACGAAGCACAGACGGGTCGAAGGGCTGACCTGACGTCTGACAGGTAAGTTAAGGTAAGTTACTTGGAGGGGAGTGACTGTGAGGACGCGTTCCTGTGAAGGGAACATTAGGCGTCGATCCAACTTAGATCCATTTCGGAAATCTAAATGAGATTGTGATTAGATTCTAGTCTCGAAAAGACGGAATCTAATTACTCTTTTAATTACTATTATAATTGTATGATCATGTCCGAGAGTTGAGTCGATGGATGCTGGGGACATGGCGCTTTCTGCTGACTCCGCGTAGACTCCGGGATGACGTGGTCTCCGATAAACCTGCAACAAAACCAAGCCGGGGAGGGGATCCCGGCAACAGCCCTCCGACACTCAAGTCAGGCGAGGGGAAATCGAAACAGCATAACGAGGCCAAGAGCTACAGTAGATGATAATGCATACCTCCGCCAAAGTCTGGAGGTCCTTATATAGGACCCCGGAGAGGCGTCTACACGCTTCTTGAGGTGTGCACGCTTCTCAAAACATACCTTAGAATAGTTATGTCAGAAAAGCGTGTCTGACGTCATACCGCAACCATCCGAGCATATCTCTGACTGGACAGTGAAAACTTCCACCGTACGATCCTTGGTACGGTCCGACCGCCGAGCATGTTGTTTGTCGGCGGCAGGTGTCTCGAGAATGATATCACTAGCTGTCATTTTTGTCCTCTTCTAAATTTTGATAAATCTAATGTTATATGTTATGAGTGTAGCAAGAAAGGACACATTCGGAGCGAGTGTCCGAAATTAAAGAGGAAGGAGGAACGAGCCAAAAAGAAGGAGGAAAGAGCCAAGAAGAAGAAGGCTCTCAAGGCCACTTGGGATGAGTCCTCATCAAGCTCATCGGAGGAAGAAGAGAAGATGGAAAAGAGCACACGACAATTAGCACTCATGGCAAGGGAGGTTTCGGACTCCGGAAGTGAGGGAGATTCGAGCGACGCTTCGACCGCGGCTTCATCATCGTCGGATGATGAAGAGGTAACCTCTTCTCATATAGAAAAGTGTTATAAGACTATCACTCACTTATCTACATTGCTTAAAAAGTCAAAAACAGAAAATAAATTGTTAAAAGAAGAAGTAAAAACCTTAAGGACCCTTAGGGAAGATGAGGTCGATGACCTACATCTAGAAGTCCTTGAGGATGAGAACAAGGCATTAAAGGGTGAGGTTGAGAAACTCAAGAAAATGCTTGAGAAGTTCTCAACTAGCTCTAAGACTCTAGACATGATCCTAAATGCCCAAAGGGCAGTCTACAACAAGGCCGGGCTAGGGTATCAACCCAAGGAGTCGAGTTTCATTTCTCTAATGTCTAGAACTCAAAATAGTAGATCACATGTTTCTAGGCTCATGGAACTAGGAAAGGTATGACCAAGGCATGGATTCCTAGGTCTTTCGTTGTAGAAGCATTAGGTCCCAAGATTTGGGTACCTAAAACCTCTATCTTCCGTGTCTTGTAGGCATTGGTCGAGGGGGAGCATCTATCAACTTGGTTTGTTGATAGTGGATGCTCCAAGCACATGACCGGGGACAAATCACTGTTTACAACCATTCAAAACAAAAGTAGAGGTAATGTGCCTTTTGGTAATAATGGTAGCCTTAAGGTTGTAGGAGTTGGAGACATTCATATATCCGAATGTTTCCATATCAAGAATGTCCTTCTAGTCAAGGGGATGACTTTTAATCTCCTAAGTGTCAGTCAATTGTGTGATACGGGTTACACAATTGAATTTCATTCAAGTCAATGTTTGGTTAAACACATTGACACACTTGACACAGTACTAGTAGGCACAAGGGTTGATAATATTTATCAAGTATCGTTTAAAAGTGCTACTAATGCTTTGATTAAGTGTTTCATGTCGAAAGAAGAAGAGTCTTGGCTATGGCATAGAAGGTTGGCACATGTAAACATGAAGAACATCCGGAAGTTGGCCAACCAAGGATTAGTGCGAGACTTACCCAGCATCAAGTACCACAAGACCAAACTATGTGATGCATGTCAAAAGGGTAAGCAAACAAAAGTTGTTCATAAAGGTAAAAGCACTGTAAGTACATCTACTGCTTTAGATTTATTGCACATGGACCTATTTGATTGCAGTAGTGTAATATCATTGAATGGAAGTAGATATTGCTTGGTAATCGTTGATGATTTTACTAGATACACATGGACTTTCTTTTTGAAACATAAGGACCAAACTCTAGATATTTTTATTTCCTTTTGTAGAAGAACTGAAAATGAAAAATCGACAACAATTAAAACCATTAGAAGTGATCATGGTGGGGAATTTCAAAATCATAGGTTTTTAGAGTTTTGTCAAGAAAAGGGATATAGGCATGAGTTCTCTACTCCAAGAACCCCACAGCAAAATGGGGTTGTGGAGAGAAAGAACCGAGTCCTACAAGAGGCTGCACGAACCATGCTCAATGAGTACTCACTACCGAGCTACTTATGGGCTGAAGCTGTGAATACAGCTTGCTATGTGCAAAATCGAGTTTTAATACATAGGTTTTTAGGAAAGACTCCCCATGAACTTTGGTTTGGGAAACCGCCTACAATTAAACATCTTAGGGTGTTTGGTTGTAAGGTGTTTATCTTGAACACCAAGGATCATCTTGGGAAGTTCACGGCTAAGGCTGATCAAGGGATACTAGTCGGGTACTCTCTTACCAGCAAAGCCTATCGAGTCTACAACAATAGGACTAAATTGATTGAAGAGTCCTCTGATGTAGCTTTTGAAGAAATCCCTAACTTAAATGATCAACCAAGGGATGTAGGAGAAATTCAATTTAAACTTAGAAATCTAAGTTTGAATGATCAAAATGAAGAACGAGTCGAAGTTGACTCTGATGTTGATGAGCAAGGGCAACAAAGAACTCAATCTGATCCTTTACCTGATACTGAGTCCTCGCCTGTGCCGAGTGAGACCACTCATGAGGCACCGCCAACACCAAGGCAGTCTAGGTTAGCCTCTAGTCATCCCCAAGACCAAATTGTGGGAGACATCCAACAAGGGGTTAGGACTAGATCATTCTTTAGAAATGAGTCCAATGAGGTTGCCTTAATCTCAGAAATTGAACCAAGACTAGTTGATGAAGCATTGCACGATCCTGATTGGATCATAGCTATGCAAGACGAATTAGGTCAATTTGAAAGGAGCCAAGTGTGAGACTTAGTTCCTAGACCTAAGAAGACCACCATTATTGGAACTAAATGGGTCTTCAAAAATAAGTTAAATCAAAAGGGAGAAGTTGTAAGAAACAAGGCAAGACTTGTAGCCAAGGGCTATAGTCAAGTCGAAGGTCTCGATTATGATGAGACTTATGCTCCCGTGGCTTGATTAGAGTCCATTCGTTTGATGCTAGCTTTTGCTGCACATAGAGGTTTCAAGCTCTATCAAATGGACGTTAAATCAGCTTTCTTAAACGGATTCATCAAAGAAGAGGTCTATGTTGAATAACCACCGGGGTTTGTGAATACCGAAGTTCTAAACCACGTGTACAAGCTCAAGAAAGCTCTTTATGAGCTTAAACAAGCACCTCGAGCATGGTACGAAAGGTTGTCAACTTACCTATTAGAAAAGGGCTTTGTAAAAGGCCAAATAGACCCAACACTATTTTTGCGTAGAGATGGTGAAAATATTTTTGTAGCCCAAGTATATGTCGATGACATAATTTGTGGCTCAAATAACAAGGGCTATTTGAATGAATTCATTTCTCACATGGAAAGTGAGTTTGAGATGAGTCTAGTAGGAGAGTTGACATTCTTCCTCGGACTTGAAATCAAACAAACTCGAGATGGAATTTATGTCTATCAGACGAAATACACTCAAGAGATGCTTAGAAAATTCAATATGAGTGACTCTAAGGAAGTGTCCACTCCAATGGCGACAAACACTCGCCTTGACAATGATGAGAGTGGAAAACCAATTGATCTAACGCAATATAGAAGCATGATTGGTAGTCTTCTATATCTCACAGCTAGTCGACCGGACATACTCTTTGCTGTGGGCATGTGCGCTAGGTATCAAGTCTGTGCCAAGGAATCTCACTTAATTGCAGTTAAGAGAATTCTGAGATACCTTAAAGGCACAATTAGAGTAGGTCTTTGGTACCCACGTACTGAGTCTTTTGACTTGATAGGTTATACCGACTCCGATTATGCTGGGTGCAAATTGGATCGGAAAAGTACTAGTGGGAGCTGCCAATTTTTAGGTTCATCTTTAGTTAGTTGGTCAAGTCGGAAGCAACATTGTGTTGCTCTCTCCACGACCGAGGCCGAATATATTGCCATGGGAGAGAGTGTATCACAGTTGTTGTGGATGATTCACACTCTAGAAGATTATGGACTTTCGTATAAGGGAGTGCAAGTGTTGTGTGACAACATTAGCACAATAAACCTAACGAAAAATTCAGTCCATCATTCAAGGACCAAACATATTGAAGTGCGTCATCACTTCATTAGAAATCACGTAGCTAGGGGAGACATTGCACTCACATATGTTGAGTCAAAGTCAAACTTAGCCGACATTTTCACAAAACCCCTTCCGGAAAATGAATTTAGTCATTTAAGGAGGGAATTGGGAATGTGTTTGGCTCAATAAGTCATGTTGACCACATCATGATCAATAAGGACCATTAAAATGACAAGAGAAATTGGGAAATTAATTTCGACAACTTGGGGACATCTCACACAAACTATAAGGTTTAACAAATTGTTTTTGTTTGCTAAATATGGGGTGAGATGCTAGGATCAACCAAATTATTCAAAATGTATCATGCATCCCTTGAATAATTAGGTTGAAGAGACATTAATTGAGTATGGGGAAGGCCATTATATAATTCATGTGTATTTGGCTCCTAGATCTTACTCATATATTCCAACCAAGGAATCTTGGTTGGACTTTTGCCTAGAAATTATCTAATTATGGTTGATGGTTGATGTGTTGATTGGTATTGTTGTTTGGTTCATTTCATGATTTTGATTGATAAAACGATAGGTTGTTTAAAGGAAATAATAGCAACTTGGATATATTTTGACAAACTTGAAACTAAACATAACAAGGATAAAAAATTTCAGCTTTCATGCCTTGATTGAAAAATTAGGACAAGTTGTTTATATTTTGACAAATTTGAACCTGATCATAGAGATGAGTTTAGCAAAAATATGTTTTGAACTTCTAAGGACCAAGAAGACAGAACTCCATATGGTTGGAGTTAGTGTGAGGTTTTGTTTGATAAGAGTCTGAAACTTTTGGATTATGAACAAGTTCAGGCCATAAGAAATCATATTTCGAATATATTAGTGTTTGGTGATTCCTAAGTTCTAGGGTATGTCTTAGGGAAGTTATGAATTCTTGAGTTCCGGATTCTTCAGACTTCATGGCTCAGTATTTCAGTTATTGAAATTACTGAAATCGGGTTATCAGACACTGATCGGTCCACAGACCGATCAGGAAAGTCTGGATCGGTCTGTCGACCGATCCAGAACGAAGCCAAACTCTCTGTTTGGTATCTGATCGGTCCAGTGACCGATCAGCGCACGAAGAAAGCCCCCTGATCGGTCCGGGCACCGATCAGGATGATCCCTGATCGGTCCACTGACCGATCAGGTGTCGCCGATTCACTCGTGTGAATCTGATCGTTCAGGATTTCTCCTGATCGAACAGCCGTCCGATCAGGGAATAGATCGATCCCTGGCTTTAACTCCTCCCGACTCCCTCCTTTCCCATTACCTACGAAGCCCTAGCCGACTCTCTTTTCCCCCGTTTCTTCTTCCCCTTGATCGCCGAACCCTAGACGACTCCCTCCTGCCTCAGCATTTCCTTCTTTCTCCGAAAATCAGAGAAATGGCTCCAAGGTAACTTCATCAGCTCTATTTCTCGTTAGTACTTCATTTGTTTCATTTCTCACTGATTCAGTGATTTGGGGTGGTGCTCGGGTTGTGCTCCTTTGCTTCATCTGTGTCATGTTCCTAACCCCTTAGGAAGAAACCAGTAGGTGAGGGTACTTCCAAGTCCAAAGATAAATCCAAATCCAAAGAAACCTCCCGACCTCAACCATCCAGTTCAGGAAGATTTCCCAACCAACAGTTTGAACAATCCTTTAAGGAAAGGACCTTCAAGTTGCTCCCATGTAGATCAGTCGATAAAAAATACATGAATGAGTTTTGTCCAGCGATTACGGAGACCATAGCCTACTATAAACTTGATTCCTTGGTATATTTAGAGAGGGATATCAACCTTGACCTAGTTTTTGAATTCTATAACAACCTTCATCAGACTATTGATGGTAGTTATAGATCAAGAGTGGCTAAGCAAACCGTTGATTTCAGCTTAATTGCCTTCTTTGGTTATTTAGGCTGCCGTATGTGTTCGGGGACGGTGTTCTCATTCTATCCTGCTTTGCCTGAACCCGTGCCTCATCCTTTTGATGTCTCATCTGACTCGATTTATGAGTACTTCTTTGGACATCCGAGACCGGATGGATTAGATGAGTTAGATGTCGATTTTCCTACATTTGCAGCCCTTGGCCTTTCTGCTCCTGATTACATTCTTTTCAAAATTGTCACAAACTGTCTTCTACCTATTACCTCTAAACCATTGGCAGAGATTCGACCGTATCATTGTCTGATGCTTTATGGGTTGCGTAGGCGTCTTGACTTTGATATCATGTCGAGTGTCTATACTTCTATCATATCCCATAGCGAGCCAAGCGGTTACACCATCTATATGCCTTATGGGCATGTAATTACTAACTGGCTTGAGACCCTGGGTATTGACGTCTCTAAGGGGAGGATAGTAAAGATGGTTAGGCAGGATTGTCGACTTGGGAAACGTGCGTTTTCCAAGTCTGGAATCTTAGGACAGGCTGGGGCGGTTAGGTGGAAGGATGGGAGGGCACTAGGTGAGTTACCTCGACGACAGGTTGCTGCTGCTGCTGCATATGGCGAGGCGGATCCAGATCTGCGCTGGCAGATCGCTGAGTTGGAGAGCCGATTTGATCGCCACGAGGAGATGATGGCTGCTGAGTTCGATGGGCTACGCGTCCGGATTGACCAGCGCTACGATGATTTGCGCAGTCAGCAGCTGGCGACCCATCAGATGATTATGAACTGGATGGCCAGATATCCACCTCCGCAGGATTTCCCGGGCTATCCATCTTCGAGCAGCGGCTTGCCACCTCAGGGATCCTTTCCTCCCGCTGATATTGCTGATGCTCCTCATGATGAGGAGGCTGACTGAGACACACTGTTCTATGATATCATATTGATTGTATGTTTTGGATGATGGTTGCTAGATACTTATGTCTAACCTGGTTGTCTGCTACTTACTGTTACGCTACTCATTCTTCTCTATATATTTGCTGTTCTTTTCTTGGTTGTTACTATACTCTTCATATGTCCTTTATTTCTTTATTCATTTACTGTCCTAAAATACACTTAGAAGGAACTCTAGGGGGATTAAGCAGAGGACAGTATGGATTAAGGGGGAGCTCTTTAAGTTATCTTACCTTGTTCGCTCCTTTTCGGTGTTTGACAAAGGGGGAGAAGATAACTAAGTTTAGTAATGAATGAAAGGTTGATTTAAGGGGAGAGGATGACTTTGAGTTTTTTTTTTTTTTTAATCCTCTTACCTAATTCGCACCTATTCGACTAAGTTAAGTGATGAATTGACTTCATCAAGTCAATATGAAAAAGGGGGAGAAGATAACTAAGGTATATCCGTCTTAGGGGGAGGATCCTGATTTCCCTAAAATTATGGGTATATGAGCATTTCTGATCTAAACTTAAATCGTGTTGTCAAACAACAAAAAGGGGGAGATTGTTGATACAGTCTGACCTGGATGTTGTTTTGCTGTTGACACTGATTTAAGTTTGTATCAGATATTTAACTCAGATTAATTACTAATCTAGGTTGACCTGATTGAGAAAGTCCTAACTGGGATGTTAGGCAGTTGGGAAGTCCTGGTGAGTGAAGCCTTGGAAATCCTGGTGAGTGAAGCCGGTGAAAACCCTAGTGAGTGAAGCTAGGTGCAAGTCCCGGTGAGTGAAGAGGAAAATCCAGATGGATCAAGGGTGATCATACATCCGGTGTTGAAAAGTCCAAGAAGGAAACTTGGCATGCGGAGTCGAGAGGGTTGGTAGCTCGCCTCTAGGACCGATGAAGTCGGAGAGGATAGGGAGCTCGTTTCTCGGACTAGGTCGAGAGGGCGTGACCCGATCGAATGAGAAGTCGGATCGGCCGCGCACCGATCCAGGAAACTGACACCTGATCGGTCGCCGACCGATCAGAATCGATCGCTGGCTATCGAGCGACATCGATCGGCCGCATCGATCGAAATCGATCGAGCCTATTGTGATTTTATCGACGGTGCGCGACCGATCGAAATCGATCAAGAGCTCATCGGATTTCTTGATCGATGCGGAGACCGATCGAGGCTATAAGCACTTGGGAAGAGCGACATCTGATCGGTCTGGGACCGATCAGATATCGATCCGCAGACCGATCGAAGCTGCGCGTATTTGGAAAGAGCGACATTTGATCGGTCCGGGACCGATCAGTAATCGATCCGATGCATCGATCGATGATCTGATCGGTCTCGTCACCGACCGATCCACGGTATTGATTGTTCTGCATGCACTTTTTCTTCTTGCCGTATTTGTTTTCACCCGTCTGTTTTTAACCATCTGCTGTGAGTCTTTTTAGCTTGCAGGTTGCAGGTCACACTCTCATGGTTGAATTCAAATTAAGCTTCATTAAGAGAAGAAGACAAGTGCTCTTTTCACTGTGATTTGCTGCAACAGATGCATTTGAGGCATCAACGTTCACTGGCGAATCTGATTGCGATTGGGCTGCGCTCAGTTTGACCTCTACTTATTGGTTCGTATCCAGAGACGCCAGTGATGACTGTGATTTCATTGGTGTGAGTTCAGAGAACCAGGTAAGGAGAAAGAGGGATTGGCTGCAGCACTGATTCGTGCAGTCTGACCATGATCGGGAACAGGATTTCAGAAGCAGTAAAAACAGCGAGAGGAAAGAAGAACATAACAACAAGAAAGCTGAAAGAAAAGTCGGTTGGGTGTAAAAACTTCTTGAGCTCTCGGGTGAACTGCGATCTCTGTTTCCTTCACTGATCCTCGCGTGGTTGTAAGCATTTTTCATTCTTCTCTGCCACCGAGCTTCTGTAAGTCTTGTGCTTTAACTTAGATATTTCTTGAGACTTTGTGGGAAGGTTACTCCACCTAGAAGGAGGATCTTTAGCCGGAATTCTTTCGGGGTGCGATCTACCGAAGATCAAGGAGTCGTCCACCTTACGGACACGCCGAGGAGTAGGGGCAAATTATCCCCGAACCTCGTAAATCTGTGTATCAGTGTTTGTGTGCTGGTTTTCGTTTTGTTTTAGTTTGCTTATTCCGCTGCGCTAACTAGTTTCTGTGTAGAACTCTCTGCTTATGTTTTTTAAAGAGGCTATTCACCCCCCCTCTAGCCATCTAAGATCCCAACAGCTGGACATCCATAAGCTGTTGCCCGAGGGGATAATGTATCTATTCGGGTTAAGTCCGATCCGAACGCGGCTTCTGAACGGTCCTGGTAAGAAATAACCTTCTCTCTGTTTCTTTAATTCTAACTGATTTCTTTTTCCTTTCTCGCAGCCGAGACCATGATGAAATCGATGGTGTTCGGCAAGATGAAACGCAAGGCCGTCGAGATAGAGGCAGCTGCCACGCAGGAGGCAGAGAAACTAGGCCTCACCTCGATCGGCTCTCACGAAGGTGAGAGTGAAGAGGTGTAGACGGCGGGCGAGGCGTCTGCCGCTCGGACGGTCACCACTGATGCAGCCGGGGAGACCGCTCCATCGAGTGCGCAACCGGCCACTCGGCCCAAGGAAGTCGAGTTTGCGGACGATGAGCTTCCATTGGTCGGGCGCAAACGTCGCCGAATGGGCACCCCAACCCGCTTAGCCACCTCAGCCGTTCACATGTCCGAACAGATGGGTGATCCTCCAGCTCCTGTGTCTGTGGAAGCGCTGTCGTCTGACAGGATCCTATCTCAAGGAGACTGGCCTTCCGACCCCGTCGCCGCTCAGCCTCTTAGCGAGCTTCCTCCAGCTCGCTGGATAATCAAGCAATCTCTTATTCGCTCTGAGCCGGCCGGCCAATCTTCCGCCCCATCCGCGTCCGCTCAGTCTACTCCGGGTCGGCACAGGACTATCAAGGTTTTGCTCCACCTGCCGACAAAGGAATATTTGCAAAAGGCTGAACAGCCGTTGAGTCCCGAACACTTGATAACCATTCGGGGGCCCCTTGCAAATGTCTGGGAGGATGCCCGAGCGCTCGTGGACGTGATGCCACCTGGGCTGCTAGGCAACAGCTATCTGCAACAAACTACCGGGGTAACTCTTACAAGCCTTTATTTCTTATCCCCCGTTCGGTATTGACTATTCTTTACGTTTTTAACCGAATCACAGCATTGGGTGGAAAGTATAGCGGTCTGCCACCACTTAGCTTTCCTTGAGGAGGAATTCAAAAAGCTCAAGGTTTCTGGTGAGACTCCTCTTCAAGGCCCTTCTTATGCCGAGCTGAAGGTCGATCTGGATAAGACCAACAAACTGTTGGAGGCCGAACGACACAGATCCTCGAGCTTGCAGACCATGGTGGATCGGCTTGCATTCTTCGTCTCGAGCTTGCAGACCATGGTCACTGACCTGAAAAGGTCTCGGTATTATCCGCCTATTGTAGTTTTGCTTCATCCTCTGCCGATACGCCATCAACCGGACGGCGGCCTTGGCTCGCGCCTCATCCACCAGGTCCAGCTCCAAATGCCTTCGCTCAGCATTGTTCTCGTCGTAGACTTGGATCCGATCAGATTCCACTCCGACTTCTACTGGTACGATGGCCTCTCCCCCATATACCAGGTGGAAGGGGGTCGCTCCTGTTCCTTCCTTGGGCATCGTTCGGAGTGCCCATAATACCCCGGGCAGTACATCTACCCAACTCCTGCCTTCATGGTTGAGCCGAGCCCGTAGAACTCGCAAGATCTCCCGATTGACGACTTCGGCTTGCCCATTGCTTTGGGGATACGCAACAAAGGTAAAAGTCTGCTGGATGCCGTACCCCTCACACCACTTCTTGAGTTGTTGGCCCGAGAACTATCTTCCGTTGTCTGAGATGAGTCGCGCGGGATGCCGAACCGACAAATGATGTGCTGCCAGATGAATTTTTTGACCATCTGCTCGGTTATTTTAGCCATTGGTTCAGCCTCGAACCACTTAGAGAAATAGTCGACCGCCACTAATAAGAACTTCTGCTGTCCAGTCGCCATTGGAAATGGTCCCACAATGTCCATGCCCCATTGATCGAACGGGTAGGACATCGTAGATGTCTTTAATTCTTCCTCGAGACGATGTGAGAAATT
The DNA here is from genome assembly GCF_018446385.1 of Zingiber officinale. Taxonomy (NCBI): domain Eukaryota; kingdom Viridiplantae; phylum Streptophyta; class Magnoliopsida; order Zingiberales; family Zingiberaceae; genus Zingiber; species Zingiber officinale. The sequence continues at coordinate 17,211,218 of NC_055992.1, forward strand.
GTTGTACCTTTGGCAGGATAAGCACGTGGTGACTGTCCGGGCGGTGTCCTCTTGTAAAGTTGGCCAAAAGTAGTCGGCCAAAAGAATCTTCCTCGCCAACGAGCGGCCGCCCGGATGCTCGCCGCATGAGCCTTGATGTACCTCTTGCAAAATATAGTCCACATCCTCCGGACCAACACATTTAAGCAGAGGCTTGGAGAACGCTTTTTTGTAGAGCTGGTCGCCAATGAGAACGAACCGACCAGCTCTCCTTCTGAGCAGATGCGCTTCCGACCGATCGGACGGCGTTGCTCCTGACTTCAGAAACTCTATGATAGCCGTCCACCAGTCATTTGGAAATGTGAGTCCCTCCATCCGGTCGATGTGGGCGACCAGAGACACCTGCTCGACTGGCTGCTCGATGACGATCGGTGATATCGAGCTGGCTAGCTTAGCCAGCTCATCGGCAGACTGATTCTCCGCTCAGGGGATCTTCTGTATCACCACCTCTCAGAAACCGGCTTTCAGTTTGGCGAAGGCTTCCGTATAAAGCTTGAACCTGATGTTGCTTATCTCAAATGCTCCTGAAAGTTGCTGAGCAACCAACTGTGAATCTGAATGAATCAAAACATTGCTAGCTCCCACATGCCGAGCGGCCTGCAACCCTGCTATTAGCGCCTCATACTCTGCTTCATTGTTGGTTGCTCGATAGTCCAGCCGTACGGACAGGTGCATCCATTCTCCATGAGGGGAAACCAGCAGCATGCCAACCCCACTTCCCTGCCGAGTGGACGATCTGTCTACGTACACCTTCCAGGTGGCTTCGGACTTGGGATTTTGTACCTCAATGACGAAGTCTGCCAATGACTACACCTTGATGGTCGTCCGGGGCTGATACTGTATGCCAAACTCGCTGAGCTCCGTGGTCCATTTGATCAATCGCCCGGATGCCTCGGGGTTAAGGAGAACTCGGCCTAAGGGACTATTTGTCATGATAATGATCGTATGCCCCAGGAAATAGGGTCGGTGCCTCCGAGCAGCGAGAACAAGTGTGAAGGCAAGCTTCTCAAGACTAGTGTAGCGAGACTCAGCATCCTTTAGAATGTGACTAAGGAAATACACTGGCTGTTCTTCGCCGTTCTATCGCACTAGCGCCGAGCCGACCGCGTGCTCGGTTGAAGACAAATAAAAGCGAAGAGGCTCTCTGACAGATGGCTTAGCTAATATAGGTAATGAGTTTAGGTAGGCCTTCAACTCTTCGAATGCTCGGTCACACTCCTCATCCCATTTGAATTTGGTTGCTCGGCGCAGGATCCTGAAGAAGGGCATGCTCCGATCGATCGTCCTGGAGATGAATCGGGATAGTGCTGTTATGCGACCCGTAAGGCGTTGGACTTCCTTCAAGTTTTTGGGCGGCTGCATATCCTGTAGCGCTTTGACCTTGCTAGGGTTGGCTTCAATGCCTCGCTCGGTGACTATGTAGCCTAGGAAACGACCACCTCTTGCTCCGAACAGACACTTTTGCGGGTTCAACTTGACCCCGTACGCCCGCAATGTCCGAAAGATTTCTTCTATATCTGCGTATAGGTCGGTCGTTCGGAGTGATTTAATGAGTATATCATCGACATATACCTTTAGGTTTCGCCCGATCTGCTTTCGGAACACCTTGTTCAAGAGTCGCTGGTACGTAGCACCAGCGTTCTTCAGTCCGAACGACATTACGTTGTATCAATAGGTGTCGTCCGCCGTAATGAAGCTTACTTTCTCTTGATCTTCCCGGGCGAGCGGCACTTGGTGGTACCCCTGATAAGCATCCAACATGCATATCAACTCATATCCAGCGGTCGAGTCCACCATTTGGTCAATCAGGGGCAGAGGGTAGAAGTCCTTTGGGCATGCCTTGTTTAGATCACGGAAATCGATGCATACCCGCCATTTGTTGCCAGGCTTGGAGACCAGTTCCACATTCGCTAACCAACTTGGGAACTGTACCTCGCGTATGTGGCCGGCCTCCAGGAGCTTCTCGACTTCCACCTATATAATGACATTCTGCTCGGCACTATAGTCTCGCTTCCTTTGCTTGATAGGACGAGCGTCCAGCCGAACGTGTAGCTCGTGCTGCGCGAAGCTTGGCGAGATTCCTGGCAGCTCGTGCGTTGACCACGCGAAGACGTCGTGATTCTGCTGGAGGCATCTGACCAACTCTTCTCTCCGTTCTTCTTCCAGATCGGACGCAATAAATGTGGTGGCCTCCGGTCGGCCTTCCTGAATCTGTACTTCCTCCTTTTCTTTATAAACAAAAGTAGGCGGATTTTCGGTTATAGCGTTTACCTCAAGGCACAGTGCTTTCCGAGCGGATTTTACTTTGGCTCGGACCATCTCCACATAGCATCGTCGGGCCGTCAGCTGATCTCCCCGGACTTCTCCCACTTGATCTTCCACGGGGAATTTGATTTTTTGGCAAAAGGTTGAGACGATCGCCCGGAACTCATTGTGGGTCGGTCATCCTAATATTACATTGTAGGCAGAGGGGGCATCGACCACGATGAAGTTAGTGGTCCGCGTCCTCCGCAGCGGCTCTTCTCCTAGCGAGATAGCCAACCTGGTCTGCCCAATCGGAAGGACTTCATTGCCAGTGAACCCATATAACGGGGTCGTCATTGGCAATAGCTCGGCTCGGTCAATTTGAAGCTGGTCAAACACCTTCTTGAAGATAATGTTGACCGAGCTGCCTGTATCAATAAATATGCGGTGAATAGTATAGTTAGCTATTACCGCTCGGATGATGAGGGTGTCATCATGGGGTACTTCAACTCCTTCAAGGTCTTTGGGACCAAAGCTGATCTCGGGTCCGGATGCCCGTTCTTGGCTGCAACCAACCGCGTGGATCTTGAGTTGTCGGGCGTGTGACTTTCTGGCTCAATTTGAGTCACCGCTCAACGGTCCACCGACGATGATGTTGGTCTCGCCCCGAGCGGCATTACTTCTATTTTCCTCCTCCCGAGCGGATGGTCTCGCTCGCTCCTGTGAGGCTCGGGGGTTGGCCCTCGGCTGGTGATGATGCTACTGCTGATGGTGATGCTGCTCGGGTGAACGCCTGACCATTCGTCGTTTGGTGTTCTGATGATGAGCTCGCCTGTCCAGTGAAGGCGATCGGCGGCAATAGTTCTTTGGCTCAGGTTGGCTGACCGGGGGAGACTCCGACAGTCTCAAGTGTTGTGAGTAGCTGATTGATGGATTCTGCAAAACATGAGCGTCCATACCTTGCCTTTTTGTCTAGGCCGCTCGGGAGTAATGTGTTGAACAACGGGCGACCTGGAATCTTGATGTGGCTTCATCCCCTCGGCACGTGGTCCCCTCGGCGGTTGCTGGTTGGTGTGTGTCCTCTGTTCGATCTAGGCCGAGGGCTCGCTTGGCGCTTCCTTCTTTCGGGTCGCCTGCGCTTCCTCCACGTTAATGTACTCACTTGCTTTTTTCAGCATGTGGTCGTAGTCGTGAGGCAGCTTCCTAATGAGCGAGCAAAAGAAGTCCCCGTCGACTAAGCCTTGTGTAAAAGCATGCATCATTGTCTCAGACGAGACCGCAGGGATGTCCAAAGCTGCTTGGTTGAAGCGTTGGATGTAGGCTCGGAGAGTTTCTCTTGGCCCTTGCTTCATGGAAAAGAGGCTGATGCTGGTCTTCTGGTAGCGTCGGCTACTGGCAAAGTGATGAAGGAATGCCGTTCGGAAGTCTCTGAAGCTCTGAATTGATCCGTCCGGCAACCTCCGGAACTAGCGTTGTGCCGAACCGGACAATGTAGTGAGGAAGACTCTGCATTTGACTCCGTCGGTGTATTGATGAAGAGTAGCAGCATTATCGAACTTACCGAGATGGTCGTCCGGATCGGTTGTACCGCTATACTCTCCGATCGATATAGGAGCGTAATGCTTTGGGAGAGGGTATTGTAAGATCGCCTCGGAGAACTGGCGATTGACCTGCTCGGGGGATGACTCATCACGTGACACCTTCTCCTTCTTGGCGTCCCGCACGGGCGCTTCATCGGACGATCCCTGGTTGGCTAAGGTCAACTCCGACGGAGTCTGGAATAGTGCCCGATGAAATGGAATAGGGACGGGCGGCACGTCTCCTGGTGTGTCGGTCTGCCCTTTGTTCTGGGCCCAAGTAGAGTATTGTTCCTGTCGGTCCTCCATCGCCGCTCGGCCACCAGAAACCGAGGTGGCCTACTGCGCTATCTATTTGGCTTGGGCCTTTTGTTGTTGCTCGACCATCTTCGCAGCTCGTGCTTGGATGAGTGCGTTGAGCTCCTCGAAAGAGAGCGTCAACATGAGTTGGCGTCCAGCTTCTTCCATCTTCTCGGTTCGGATTCAGGTGCGTTCCCACAGACGGCGCCAATTTGATCCTGTCCGAGAGTTGAATCGATGGATGTTGGGGACGTGGCGCTTTCTGCTGACTCCACGTTGACTCCGGGATGACGTGGTCTCCGGTGAACCTGCAACAAAACTGAGCCGGAAGGGGATCCCAGCAACGGTCCTCCGACGCTCAAGTTAGGCGAGGGGAAATCGAAACAGCACAACAAGGCCAAGAGCTACACTAGATGAGAATGCATACCTCCGCTGAAGTCTGGAGGTCCTTATATAGGACCCCGGAGAGGCGCCTGCACGCTTCTCGAGGTGTACACGCTCCTCAAAGCATATCTCAGAATAGTTATGTCAGAAAAGCATGTCTGACATCATACCACAATCGTCCGAGCATATCTCTGACTGGACAGTGGAAACTTCCACCGTACGATCCTTGGTACGACCCGGCCGCCGACCATCCTGTTTGTCGGTGGCAGGTGTCTCAAGAATGATATCACTATATGCCCTTCTTGTCCTCTTCTAAGTCTTTTGTCTCTTACTGGGCCGGACGGGATGGTCGCTCGACCTCCAGGGCGCTCGGGTATGTACGCGCATTCGACCGGGCGAGAAGACAGCTTGGTCACACACTCGGATGGGAGTACGAGCTGGTTGATCTGCAGTTCGGCCGAGCGGATCGGCCGCTCGACACAATGGTTCCTCTATAAGGGGAACTCGTGAGCGTCGAAAGCTCGACCCAAGGTCGAGCTATCTTCGTGCTGACTTGGGATTTACTCCGGTCGGTCGGTCAGGTGCCCCCCTCCCCTGATCGGCCAGGTCCCCAGTTTGATCTTGACTTTGACTCTCCCGTGTCGTTGACCCCTTCCTATGTGGGCCCCCGATCCTTACCACCGGATCACTGTACTATGCTAATACTTTGTTTTGCAGGGTAGTGTTGCATTTTGCCTCAGACTAATGTTTTTTCCAGGTTGCTAAAAAAATAAAAGTTCGGGCACCCGGAAGGGATCCGGGCGCCCGAGATGCAAAGTTTATTCCCTCGCCGCGTCGCCATGTGGAGCTTTACATTTGGACGAGCTATGTCACACTCCAGGCGCTCGAAAGGGATCCAGGTGCTCAGAGCTTCCAATATAAGGAGGATGCACCCTGGAGCAAAGAACAACGAACAACAAAATCTTCCAACGCTTGCTCTGCCGTGCTGCGCTCCTGCGACGCTGCGAAGCTCCTCCGACAACGCGCCTCTTTTTCATTCCTTATTATTGTCGGTATTTCTTTTAAAAGCAATTGTACTTTCGCTTGTAATATTTCGAATTGCTAGTGGATTGCCCAACAAAAGCACTCAACGAGTGCGGACCTTGGAGTAGGAGTCGACTAAGGCTCCGAACCAAGTAAAAAATTACTTGTGTTAACGTTGCTTTAATTTTATTTTTTCCGATGGGTACTCAATCTTATTTTCGATGTTTTTAAATCGATGTTCACCCCCTCCCTCTATCGACTTTCACGATCCAACATATCACACACCAGGGCACTATATAAAGGGGGTCCACACGCCGGTGGATATACGTACTATTTACTATTCATGCCTGTGTCTACTGTTGCCCCGCCTTTTTCCTCTTTCCGGTGACTAACTTAAGCGTCCAAGGGCCAATGTCAGGGACCCCTTCTCTAGCTTGGCACTAACGTTTCTTGTGTTACAGAGTGGAGCAGAGTCTACATCTAATCAACGCGGTAGCCACATCCCCAGCTTGTCATCTCCACGATTTTCGGACAGGATCAGGACCTATATTTTCAAGGAATATTATAGCTCTAGGAGTTAGAAGTAAATTTGGTTTACGAGAAGCATTGATGGATTAATTAAACTAAAGTTATTTTCCCAAAAAATGCCTCTTCATCTTCATCTTCCTTATATGTTGATAATTATGTGATAATAAAACTTTCCAACAAAGCTTTCATTTCCTACCATAAATTTGGTTTTCAAAGAGTCATAAAATTAATATTGTCTTTAATGTGTTCTTTAATGTTGGTGTGTTTTAGAAGCTATTCAAAAGTGTATAAAAGGAGAAGAACATGTATTGTTTTTAGATACATAGTAAAAAACCAAAAATCTTGGCTTCCTCTTAATCTTCTTCCTCCTCTAAATATACTCGGTTCCTTGGGGAATCTACCTTCAATAGTTTGTCTTACTCCCTTTGTGTGGTTACTAAGCTCACCGAAACTAGTTGAGGTTGCTAACGAAGAAGGCAAAGCTCTTCTCTTTTAGTTCTTCCTCCCTATCTTCTCTTCTCTATTTTTCTCAAAACCAATGGTCTTCCAAGTGGAGTAAGTTATTCCTTTCTTCTTTCATATTTTCATTAATTAAAGAAGAATTGTAAAATATAAATTTTATTTTATTAGGCTGCTAGTTAAGATGATTATTTAAATTAGAATGAAGATCTCGTACGTAGAAATGTTAAATATTATGAAGATATGAGATCAAAAATGATTCTTTGAATTTGAATCATAGATAAGCTTTGAGGATCGATGGATAATTATTTCAACTAGAACTAAGGCCTAAGATTGAAATTTTTGAATTTAAGTTTATTTTTAAATCCTTAAATTTGAAACTTAGATTTTTGGAGGATGAAAATCAATCTACACTAATCTCTAGAATTTTTGAAAATCACTCATCTCGATCGAAAATCCTAACTACGTCACTATTAGGTTAACTATTCAAAAGCCCTAACCTGTAGCTTTGGAATTGATTTTTCTTTTCCCAATGAATATGTTATATTTTTTATTAGTATTATTATTATAATTTTTTTAATTCAATGGTTGATCAATATTTTTTCAACAAATATACTGTCATTTATCTTTTTTCATTAATGTTGGTAGATTAGTAATATAAATTTATTTTTCCATGGTAGCATTTCAAAATCTATGAACAATGCACTGTATGAAGACCTTGTACATTGAGATAATACGAAGGAAAGGAAGACAAAAGCCAACTTAAATTTCCTTCAAACAACCTCTTCTTGATCCTTGCAGAAAATTCTGAAATGATCACTTACTTTTCCTCTCAGATACAACAACAATAATAATCAAGTTTTATCAACTAGATGAGATCGATTACTTTTGCTCGCAAATGACATATATATATTTAGAGAGAATTGATCATCCAGAAGACAACATTTTAGGATTACTCGCAGCTGAATTTATTTTCTTGACCGGCATCTCATGGTCATGCTCTCCCTCGTATGTCGTCACGATAAAATTGGAATCATCGAAAGCCTTCTCGGTATACTTGCGCACATTACAGTTTGGAGACATACATTTGTAGTAATTTCTGCAACAACATGTGTATCAGTTGAATCGTTAACTAATTTTCATCATAAAATTGGAAGAACCAGTGTAAAATTATATATCAACATAAGTAATTAGCATTATTTTAGAACTAAAATTATGCTCTATTTTATAACAAGGTGAGCAAAAATTAAAAATAGTTTATAAACGTTATTTACCTTGGATAACAATTGCCCTTCATATTTTTTTGTCCATATTTTCTCCAGTGATAGCCATCTCCAGAGGTTTGAATCACTGAATGAGCATCTGTTGAATCTTCTCCAACACTATTTTGGTCATCATTCTTCCTAACATATTGAAGAGTTGGTTAACTTGATAACTTAATAATAATAATAATATAAAATAGTATTAATTATTATAGAAGATAATATTTGGAGGTCACACCCACTAGATTTGCTCTCCCACTTCTCCCACTTTCTACAAAAGTAAATAGCTTGTGAAAGAGAGAGAGGAAGCGATCAAAAACCTCTTAGAAAGTTGGAAGAAAGTGACAAAATAAAAAAGTTTTGAAATATAATTTTTATAATTAAAATAATATGTCACATATAAAGCGCTAATTAATAAATTTAATAGAATAAAAATGAAAAAGGCATCCAAATTATATAAAGACGTCTTTAAAAATAAAATAAAAAGATATATTCGTTTTGTTATTAAAAAAACTCCTTATTCTAAGACTGTTATATTAGCTACGGACTTTAAGTAAAATTATCTAAAATACATATATCAAAATCTTGTTTTTCTAACTTAATTAAAATTATTTTATTTTTTAAAAAAATAAAAATTAAATCTATGAAAATTATTTTAAAATAGTTATAACGGATACTTCAATAGTTGTTATATAATTGTAATAACTACCTAACTAACTGTTATAATATTTTATTAGCTGTTATCATGTTATGTTAGCTATTAATTGTAGTAGTTACCTAGGTAACTATTACATAATTATATTAATTACTATCCTCAGTGCCAATAGGATTCATATTATCTTGGTGCTGTATCCTTAGCACATTTGTCCATGCGCGTGCATGTGAGCTAGTGTCTGTCACACGTCAAGATCCAACAAAAAGGAACGTGCTAAGTCAACGAGTAATTTAGATGTGTCATACGCTCAAGAACAGATCAATAGTTGATGTTATTTTATTCAATTTGAAAATTTATACTGAAATAGTTGTGGAATAATACAACATATCCACGTAACTTCCTAATTTTTATAGATTTTTTATTTGAAATTTTTTACAATTTCTGATTTACTAGCTCTCAGTATGAATTGTGTCCATCCATATTCAGACCTTTACCTAATACAGGATGTGTATAAAAAAAATTTAAGAAACTAATTAACATATTGTTTATTTGGGAGGATGAAAATATTGTTTAGTTGGGAGGATGAAAATAAAAACCGTGAGAAGATTTTTATTATAATTTTTTTCTTTGTTTACAGACGGATTTATCCATCCCGCAAATTATTTTTTAATCATTTCTTATTCATTCAAATCAAGCAAAAAAAAAAAAAAAAAAAATTCTCCCACCCCTGCGGTCAAATTTCTCCCAGCACATCACCAAGCCTCACATGTCACATGGACATGGATGGCACCCCATGCAACTTCGAACGGCGACTGCATACTGTCTACCCTCGAGATCATCAGGGGCGTATGGAGGGAGAGTGGGAAGGGTGAATTATACTAATAATTTTTTGTTATGATTAAATAAATATATGTAAGCTCTTTTTTTAGATGGGATGGTTACTCATTAGGATTTGGCTCAAAATAGGAAAAAGAAACATGAAAGGAGAAAGAGAGAAGAATTTGTGAGGAAAAATGCTTGAAAGCGTAGCTTTCAGCAGGGTAAAAAGGATGTTTTTTTTTAATATCCTTTAGTGGATGGACGTCCTTTCATTGAAAGTTACTAGTCCTTTGTGAGTTTTTTTAAAAGAGATTCTTCGTCTCTAATGGTCCAGCTGTCAGAGAAAAAGACTGGGGCAGTCGAGAACCGCTATACTAAACGATTCCGACTAATCCCCTTAGTCCTCCATGAAGTCCACCACTTGAGGTCACTATGTGCACCATGTGTGGCGGCTCTGCGAGGTCTTGCTATCGTGTGCAATGACCCCGTGATCTGATTAGTTTGTGTATGTATTATATATGATTGTGATTATTAGTATCCATGTATCGTTGTTTATTGGATTAGTGAATGTATGTATTATGTTTGTATCGTGATTGTTTATATAGATATAGAAATTATAAATATGATATATTTTGGATATAAAAATTTCCTTATATTTTTTTTATTTTACTGATGAAATTTCGATGCAAATAACATTCCGTTGATAAATATTGAAATCAGGTTACGATACATCATCAGTGTGTACCAATAGAAATATTATTTTCTGTCGGCGGTGTTTATAGATGGAATTTGTGATTCCATGAACAAATAATGTTATGGGTTAAAATTCTATTCAGTAAATACTGACAGAATTAAACTTTTGTCAGTAATTTTACTAATGGAATAGCAATTTCAATTCCGTCAAGATATATATGTCGACAGAATTTCAATTCCATCAGTAAAATCGTCTTTGATATGTGTTCTTTTGACTACCATATTTTCGTCATATTTCCGTCACTAAACCAATGTAGCAATGAAATTATGATTAAAGTTGCTACCTATAATTAGAGATTTTTTTTTTAGTGTTCCAATTATTTTCTTTTTCCATTCTATCATTAGGATTAGCGGCCTACCGAATTGTCCTGGTGCACGGTTCAATTATAAATGTTTGAGATAAATTTGTAATAATTGAGAGATCAAAATTCAATAGAGAATTTCTAGAGATCCCATCCAGATACTTGCTACTTTAACTTCTCCGGTTTACCCTAATTTTTTTTTCCCATTCTATCATTTGAGTAAAGAGAAGGTAAATAAGTATCTTTCTGGCTAATAATTAAATGCCATTGAATTAGATAAAAAAGGAATTATCTTACTTTGTGCATTTAAATCAAAACTATTAAATTTATGCTAATTTTTTAAATAAATAAAATATAATTTTTTAAAAATAAAGAGCAAAGTGAAATAATATAATAATGTTATATAAAATTAGAGAATTTAGATAACCCAACAGATAGAGAATTCAGAACCTCAACTATAACATATTATTCCTTATAAAAATTAATTTAATTTTTTATATTAAATATTAAATTGATAAGAATAAATATTACATCTAATCTTAGTATCCATAAAATTAATTTAATATCATACTTATTCTTAACAAAAAACAAAGAAAATTATATTTTCTGAAATCAAGACTGGTCTAAGGTGTTATCAATCTAAAAAAAAAGTGTTATAGTTCATATTTCCCGATTGATTAATAAGAAAATTTTCTAATAATAATTTTCAGTAGTTGAGTCTCAACTCTAGATTCTACCGTAATTAAATTTTAAACTCTAAATGTACGTATGTTAAAATTATTAATAAATTTTTTAATAATACATTTCAATTTTAAACTTGATCCCTTATTTATTAAGTAAGAGGGTGTTTGCCTGAGCTTATAAGCTCTCTAAAATAACTTATAAGTTGTTTTGGAGCTTATAAGCTCTTCAAATTTGTTTGATAATTGTTTTTTAAATAGCTTATAAGCTGTCAAAATAAACTGTTTTAAAGCTTATAAGATGTTTTTAAAAAAAGTATGAAAGACCCTACTTTTTTTAAAAAATATCTTATTTTAATAATTTATTTCTCTAAAATATCCTTATATAATTTTATAAATTCTCATCTTATCTTCCATAAATTTTTATAAGCCTAATATCTTTTTATCTCCGTCGCTTCTTTTACAACGCTGTGTCATATTCTCCGCCAACGCCTCTCTCTAATTTTCTCTCCTCTGGTGCATAAATTCGCCCAAAACCCTCTATTAATAAAAATCTCAAAACCCTTTATTAATAGTATTATACCCTTTTTGATAATTTTATTAATAAAAAGATCTTATAATACCAAACACATCAATACCTTTAAGTTGATTGTAAGTTCACCCAAACACTTTAACAATTTATTTTTAAAATAAGACCTAACAATTTATAAACTCATGAAACAACTTATAAATTATATAAACTTATAAACTGTTTTTAATAATTTTAATCAAACACCCTCTAAATCTCTTTTACTTCCCAGTTTAATTTGGTTGTCCGCGGTAAGTTCGATCGCTATAAAGTTTTATTATCCTTCGTTTAATCCGGGGGGAACGGGCTATGTGGTGTTTGGTGTGACGATAATCGACCTTTGCTATAAGTACAAAAAAAAACAAACGTTAACATTAAACTGCAGTTCGTACGCACCTTCTTTTGCGATCCCTCGTTACCATCCTACTTGGAACTCTGCAGACTCGAACGGTAGAGTTAGCGCCCTGGTGATCGGTATCGATCGGACGATCATCGGCCAAATGCGCTTGCACAGAAGACGTCGGAATCCTGCAGGAGGAGGACAGTTCCTTGGGGTTTACCTCTAGCAGCAGCGAACCAGTAGTGCTACTCCATGACTGCAGATTGCCTGTCCCAGATCTGCCATTCTCGTCGGCGGCGACGAAGGCCTGCTCCTGCGAACCCGACGAGAGCCGTCGCTTCGGAGGCCGAGGCTTCGGGTGATCATGCTCGCCTTTGTACACAATCTCAGCGATCTGCCCGTCCAACGATCTCTCGACTATCTTCTTAACAGGGCATGTGAGATGCGAGCATTTGTAGTAGCTCCGCGGGTACTCGCTCCCTTTCACTTGCTTTTGCCCGTACTTTCTCCAGTTGTAGCCGTCGCAGGACGACGGCCGATCTTGCTTCGTGATCTGCTGTTGATTTCTCACCAGTTCTAATTGGTTCAGTTCGTGTTGCACGGATGCGTGGTTGTTTTGCTTTCCCTGCTGCTCATTTTCGCATAGAAAAAAGAAAAGAAAAAAGAATTTAAATCAATGGCACGTTCGAATGAATACTGAAGACGATCGATCGAACACTGACCAGATTTGACAGGAGGAGAGAAGCAGGAGCATTTGTTCTTGTTTCCTTCGTTTCCGACACGTCGTCGTCCTGCAAGAAGAATGTGGATTTATTATATATAAGGAGAGCAGAGCTAGCTTCACACTAATTAATTCTTTCCGATCGACGCCGGAAATTCTCAACTCACCAATATCAGTGCGACGACGGCTTTCGCTTCATTTGGCGGAAGAGAACCACTACTCGTGGCAGGGAGGTCGGGGAAGAACCTAAAGCTGCGAGAAGGCCTCGACGCCACTGGCTTCGAAATCTGGAAACTGCTCGCATCTTGCATTTCTACTTCAATCAGCTGCCTTAATGACAAATCCTGTTTCTTCGCTCGCAATAATTGAAACTCGAACAGTTCGATCGTGCTAGCTAGCTAGCTGATTAACCTATGAAAAACAAGAATTGAACTAGAGATCTAGCAGTTATTGGCGAGCACCGGAACAACTTTTTTTTTTTTTTTTGCCCTCAGAAATGTTTGCGAGGTTAAGATCGATCGAGGAGGAGGAGAAGGAGGAGGAGTACTGAGGGGGGAATTGAAGAAGAAGGTGCACGAGAACGTGGTTGGCAGAGGGAAGGAAAGCGTTGGAAGGAGGGACGGGATGGCGTTGGCAGAGGAAACACAAACAGTATCGCAGAACAGAGAAAAAGAAGGATTTATTATAATTTCTTTATTATTATTATTATTATTATTTAGTTGACATTAAATATTTAATTTAGGCCGACCAACAATTCAACCTCACATAAATTTCATCGGTACAATGGACAGCCCATTCATCAGATTAATTCATCTGAAGCTCAACTTTATAGTATGAGAAGTTAACACACGTCCTATCGCTGCACCAGCGTTTCTTTAAATTTGAACAAAGATTCATGGTTTATGGTGTTTTTTAGGGATTGACAGAGACATTAGAAAAAATAAATCATCTTTTTGTCCCACCATTAATAAAAAAAATTTAACAAAATGATGCAATTGCATTTTTAATTATGAGCTTAAGGAATCCATCTAATTAAATGATATGTACAATGTGGCTAATTTATATTAGTTTTAGATACACTTCTAACCTAAATAAGCATATTATCTTTTGGGACATAAACAAATTTAGCTTTCTAGTTGAGAAGAGTTTATTTATATTAGTTTAATATATAGCAATCAATTAAATAAATAAATTTAAATATATATACATATCCAATTCGATAATATTCACACGTTTATAAATAATATTTATAAAAATATTTATCAATAAAATTTTATTTAAAAAAATAAATCGTATTTTTAAACAATTAAATAAATTTGAGTTAAGAATTCAAACGAGCTCGTGAAAAATACATTCAGCCAAACTGTTGTTTTAAAGAAAAATATTATTTAAATGGCTATATGCAAATGATAAACGTGCTTGATTCTTTGATTACGTACATAAAATAATTGATAATATTCCATCAGGATTTGTTGACCATGGCGGCTAGGAGTGAAGACGGCCGTTAGGTCTGGAACAAGACACGGGCATAACTTTTGCCATTTGAACCCCCAAATGTCTTCTAATTAAAAAGTTTGCATAATCCAAGAAAAGTTTTTGGTGCCATCATTAGAATAATATTTTTTCAGTAAATTAAAATGTATATCCTATCGAATTTAATTATTATAAATAAGACTTTTTTTTATTAGATGTACATTATCAGTCAGTAACAAAAGTGTCGCATGTTGATAGTGCAGAATTTCAATCTTACTCTCTCTAATTAATTAGGTTATTTAAACTTGAGTTGTCAAATATAATCTTAATTTATTGTCGCATGTGATGCATACAATGATACAACAAAGAAATCATTATTTACATGAGAGCTATAACTTTTTTTAATACAAATAGTATATAATAAAGATGAGGTATATATAATTATAAGAATCTTTTAGTGAAGATAGTCACTAGAACATGCACTTGCGGAAAAAACAAAGGAAAAAAAAGTGGTAAGAAAACCTTTCAAACATACATATACTTTGAACAATATGTTTTTATTCTAAATTAAACTTATCTGAGAAGAAATTGTGAAAAAAAAACTAACTTCAAACAATTTGACAAGAAGAAGGTTAACAAGTAAAATAATAATAATAAAAAAATAAAATACATTGAATAATTCCACTAGTAAATATAAGATGAAATTAAAATTTATTCCGTTAAATTTTTACCTTGTTATTGTGGATGAAAAAAAGTCATCCCCATAAATATTGACTAAAAAATATTTTATTTGTATTATAACAGGTTATTTTCACGGGTCGTATGATAGTAATTTAATTTACTATTACACCTCCTTTTTTATATTTTATAAACTTGAGGGATGAGACATAATAATACTCTAAATTACATAGGCCATATATATATATACAAAAGGGCAAAATGAAAAAATATATAAAATAGAAAGAGAAAAATGATTTTTTTTTTTATCCCATAAGGTGGGACAATAGAGTTAGGTAAGAAAGTTTGGTGGAGGGATCAGACAGGAGTTGGGAGTGCCACCGAAAGGAGAGCAGGATCTCCTGCACCAAACTATTCAAAATTGTTCATGATTAATATCCGTCTGATTTACTCTTACGGCTGTTACCGTTAATATTTACATGTGATATTATTGTAAGAGATCAAGGCTCGATTCAGAGCACATGTCTGATTTTATAAAACGACCATTATATTGGATGAAACTCATGTAATTTATCATTACATGAGTCCTAATTTGGAAGGAGTCCTAATAAAGATTATCATCTTTTATTACCATGATTGGATCTGATTTAAACTGGAATTCTACCAAATCTGAAATTATTCAGGTCATTTTTATTTTTATTTTTACTTTTCCAAATAACTGAAGAAATATCTAGAGGTTGAGGGGAGTAGGGATGATAATTTTTTTCATAAGTTAAGAGTCCCATGGGAAAAATCTAAAGTAGTGATAAGTTTGGAGAGTTTTTTCGGATTTAAATTTGGAGATTTTTTAAATCCCTATAAGTTGAATCGGGATGGGTATGAAGATACTATACCCATTCTGAATCCGTCCCGATAATAATAATAATAATAATAATAATAATAATAATAATAATAATTTTTATAATTGATTTCTCGTATTAAAATTTGTATGAAAGAGGTTAAAAATTAAAAATTTTTTTTTACTGAGACAATGGACATTTAAAGCGGAGATGAGGATGAGGATGAGGATAAGGATGAGAATTTAATCTCCGGTTGGTTGGGGATAGGAATTTCTTGATTAAACAAAATTGAGAATGGGGATGGGGATAGAGGTGAGACTATAATTCAAGGATAGAGATGAGGATGATAAATCCTTCTCGTCCCTATCACATCCCATTACCATCTCAGAGGTTTTTGTTAGATTAATTTTAGGTAGAGTTTGTTGAAAATTTAATCTTACGAATTATTTTTGTAAAATATCGAAAAAGGGTGAATAACCATAAGGGAAATTTTCAGATTTTTTAAAAATTTGCTGGGAATTTTTCGGAACTCGTATGACGAGTTTAAGGGAATAAAAAATTAGGCCCCGAGAAAGCCTGTTTAGGCAACCCCATTTAAACGAGGAAAAATTTATTTTCCTTTTTCTTTTTATTTTCTTTTTTTTTCCTTCTTTCTTCCCCGCCGCGACATCGTTTCCTCCCTTTCCTAACCGGCGCCGCACGCGACGGTTACTTCCTCGCAATTAAAGTCGTGACCAAGGGTTTTTGCACCTCCTATTTCTTCTTCCGATCCCCTCATTTCCTCACCCGATTCCTTTTCTGCTCTCAATCAGCCGCCGATCGCCACCATTGTCGGCTAGCGCCGCCATCCCTGTGCCTAAAGCCGCGCCTTCTCCTCTTTGTCGCGTCGCCCTCGGGTCGCCACAGCCGACAGCGGCATCGCCAGCTGAGCCCTAGATCGGGGGAGATCAGGAACGTGCCGACGCTCCTCTTCGCCGCCGATGTCTTCTCCTCGCCGGCACTCGAGCACCCCGACATCTATTTGTTGGGACCGAAAATATAGCTAGAGGGGGGGGGGGGGTGAATAGCTCTTCGCGATCTTGTGCTCTTCGTTGCTTTGTTTCTTCAATGTGTACAGCGGAAATACAAGAAAACAAACACACAACGCTAACACAAGGGATTTACTTGGTATCCACCTCAAGAAGAGGTGACTAATCCAAGGATCCACACACTCACGCACCCTCCACTATGTAAACACTCCTTTTCGGTAACTACCGAAGGTGGAGAAGCCCTACAATACTCTCAATACAACAAGAAACAAGGAGAAGCAAATACAAGGGAAAGCTTACACGGTTTACTCAAGAACCGTAACCCTAGCTTCTTCTTCTTGTTGTAGATCCGTCTCTTGACTTGGAAATGCCTCCAAGAACCTTCAAGATCTGGCGGTGAGAATTCTGTGGAGAAGCTGTGGAATCGATGTTGTCGCTGGAGAAGAAAGCCGAGAGATCTCTATCGACAAAATCGCACACCAACATCTTTATCCAGCGCCAACGGTAGAATCCCAATCGATTAGATTGCTCCCAATCAATTGGGGAGGCTTTGGATCGATCGGCCGATCAATCCAGAGCGCCTTTGTGCTCTTGGGAATTGCCTGGATCGATCGGCCAATCGATCCAGGGCTTATTCTGCGAAATCGCAGCTCCCAATCGATCCACCGATCAATTGGAGGCTCCTAATCGATCGACCGATCGATTGGGAGGCTTTCTATGCGATCGGATATTCTCCCTAATCGATCCACTGATCGATTGGGAGGTTCTCCTTCCTCGGGACTCACCCAATCGATCAACCGATCGATTGGGTATGAGCCAATCAATCGGTTGATCGATCTAGCCCATGTGAGACTTGCCAAATCAAGTCCAAGCATCCCTCAAACCAATATACGGTCCTCCATGACCTATCGGTACATCATGCCTAGCATCCGACCACCCTTGACCTGCTATGACTCTCTCACCAAGTGTCCGGTCAATCCCTTTGACCCACTTGGACTTTTTCTCCTTGTGCCAAGTGTCCGGTCCTCCATGACCCACTTAGACTTCCAAATACCAGATGTCTGATCAGTCTTGATCCATCTGGATTTCCTGTGCCTGACTTCACTCACCAGGACTTCCCTTCTGCATAGCTTCACTCGCTAGGACTTCTCATCTGCCTGGCTTCACTCACCAAGACTTTCCTTATTGCCTAGCTTCACTCACTAGGACTTCCCAACTGCCTGGCTTCACTCACCAGGACTTTCCTTATTGCCTAGCTTCACTCACTAGGACTTCCCAACTGCCTGACTTCACTCACCAGGACTTTCACCTAGCTTCACTCACTAGGATTTTCCAACTGCCTAACTTCACTCACTAGGTCTTTCACCTAGCTTCACTCACCAGGATTTTCTTTTGCCTAGTTTCACTCACTAGGACTTTCCACAACTGCCTGGCTTCACTCACTAGCACTTTCCAGTCTGCCTAACCTCCCAGTTAGGACTTTCACCTGGTTTCACTCACCAGGATTTTCCAGTCAAGTATCCAGTCAACCTTGACTTACTTGACTCTTCTTCACAATCTCCCTACATGAATAATTGCACCTGCAATCTCCATGTATTGTCAAACATCGGAACCCAAACATCAAGACTTGAGCTTGAACCAATTCAAGCTCAGTCAACCAGGTCAACCTTGACCTAAGGAATATTGCACCAACAATCTCCCCCTTTTTAATGTTTGACAATACCACTTTTAAGTTAGGCTAATCCCATAGCCTCAACTCCCTTCATGCCAATATATGAATGATGGTTTCCTTCATTCTTCCCCTTTCCCAAAGGGCAATCCCCCTCTTTAAGTAATGAAGGTCTAACTTAACCACACATTCTCCCCTATTGGCACACATAAAAAAGTCTCCCCCTGAAGAGTTACCCAACGTTGTTTACAACTTCACTCGTTGTTCACAACACAATAACAAAGGTCCCATACCCTTCATTATTCTCAGCACTCATCCTTGAGCATATACCACTTGGTATATTCGCACACGATTCAACTGAAGGTCCCATACCCTTCATTGTCATCAAATGATCATCCGTGAGTATACACCACATGAATAAAGAAGATATCCATTCTCCATTATATTCAAATGCCCAACCTTGAACATTTTCGCTAAAAAAGGTTAACCACCTTCCAAGGTGTATGAAAAATAGATTTTCATGTGCTTAAAGAGTAACTCCCCCTAAAGACATGCACATAACTTCTGTCATTGCACCAACAATAACTTGGAATCCCTAAACCTTTAGGAAACCCAAATTTAGTAGTTTTGAGGTTCATAAATTCAATAATGAAACAAACCTCAACCTAAACCTCTACTTAGGCTTTCTTAACCAGTCCATCCTTGTTCTCATCATAAAAACTCCCCCAAAATGTATATAAATGTGTTTTGAGGGGTTAGGAAAGGTTTTATAGCCTAAACATGGTTTAGAATGCTGAACATAAGCCTTCCCAGCCAAAATCAGCATCCCCAATCGATTGGAGTTAGGTCCCAATCGATTGGAGTTAGGTCCCAATCGATTGAACCCTGCTGAATCGATCCACTGATCGATTCAGACTGCGTGGATCGATCGGTGGATCGATCCAGCGAGCTTTTGCTCGTGAGAAATGCCTTCTCAATCGATCGCCAGATCGATTGAGACCCTTCAATATATCGGGTGATCGATTGAAGGTCTGAAGTTGCTGAAATTTCATTTCAGTCAACTTCAGAAACCCTTAGAAAATTTTACAAAATTCAAAAAATCATGAAAATTTATGTAGACACTACTTTGAGTATATATTATCAAGGAAAAATAGTTTTCTATAAAAATACTTTCTATTTTTCAAGATTGATACAAACTTGAAAACTTGTAAAAACTTTAGTGTTTTCTTCTAGTTTGTGTCTAATTTTTTTTTTCAATGATGATTACTATCAAAAGATAGACGTCAACAAGGTTTTCCAAAAGTATTTTAAAATCATTTTCAAAACCAATATCCAATCATGTTCTTTAGGCTCAATGCACATGACTTGTACATGAGCTTTCCCAATGATTGGAAAACACATAGCTATGTGTTTTGATGACCTTAGAACTAAAAAAAATGCACTAGATCAACATCTTGAGTTTTATTCATCATCCTAACATCTCACTTGTATTTAATGTGTACGAAACCACATACAAGTCACCTTATAGTTCTTAGTGAGATGTAAACTTTGGGTTTGCCCTAATCTAGGGATCATGCATATCTATCTAAGCATATTGAGGTTAGGAACATCCACCAATGATGTTACTTGTTAATGAATGTCATTTGTCCTTAGTTTGCAAGGAATTAAAATAATGCATGATGTGTTATGATATACAACAAAGATAAATAATTTTCAAAAGAAAATTTCTTATAATTACATGATGCATGTATGACATGACATGGTATTTTTGTATTTTTCATAATAAGGTATTGATGTGCGTAGATTATATACTCTTTTATGCATGTTTTTATGCACATTTACATACTTTGAGCATGCTTGATTTATGCAATTTTATACTTCCAGCTTTCCTTTTAGCATATTTAGTCTTTTGGTTCAGAGATCTGCTTTTGTGCATTTTCTGTACACAGGAGTCGATTTGGTGAAGAATCTACATCTTTGGGCAAGCCTTGGAGGAAACAAAGGGAGAAAACACCAGGCCGTGTACCTCACATGGCCCTGCACTGGTATGGAGCTCGGGCCGTGTGGAGTTTGGCACATACAGAAGAGGAAGATGACATGGCCGTGTGAATCTCACACGGCCGTGTCTTGATTTGAAGAAATCAGAGCAGAAGCCTTACATGGCCGTGTAGATCTACACGGCCGTGTGAGGTTTCCAGAGGCCAAGCAGGTGGTGGCCGTGTGCACCACACGGCCGTGTAGCATTTCCAGAGAACAGAAGGGTCCTGGCCGTGTGAGTCACACGACCGTGCAGCTTTGGCAGAGAAGGAACTGGACATGGCCGTGTGAATCTCACACGACCGTGTCACGGGGCCGTGTGGCGCCCGATTTCCTCCTCTATTTAAACCCTCCTTCATGAATTGAAAGGGGATCTCTCCCCCTTTGGGAGAAGGCAAGATTTGGTGGTTTCCTCCCATTCTTGGGAGGATTTCTGGGCGATTCTAAGGGAGTTCTTGACGATTTCGACTCCGGAGCGAGGATTGGATCCGAAGACGAGGCTTCTGTTGGTGCGGGTAGCACTAACGGTCTAACCCAGGTTTTGATGAATGACAAATAGGTTAAATTAGTTTTGTTGTTGTCTGACACTTTGATCAAGTGTGCAGGAAAAGTCTAAACAGGTCGACGGGCTGACCGGATAGCTGGCGAGAAGTCCAAGCGGGTCGACGGGCTGACCGGACGCTTGGCGAGAAGTCCAGCTAGGTCGACGGGCTGACCGGATAGCTGGCGAGAAGTCCAAGCGGGTCGACGGGCTGACCGGACGCTTGGCGAGAAGTCCAGACGGGTCGACGGGCTGACCGGACGTCTGGCAGGTAAGTGAGGTAAGTCACTGGAGGGGAGTGACTATGAGGACGCGTTCCCGGGAAGGGGACATTAGGCGTCGATCCGGCTTAGATCCATTTCGGATGTCTAAGTCGAGATCGTGACTAGATTCCGGTCTCGGAAAGACAGAATCTAAGTCATACTCTTTTTATTTATTTGTTGAACTTTAACTGTGCTGACAATCTGTGTTGCAGGATATACATTTGCCTTGGACTAACTTTGTTTTGCAGGAAAAAGGAGTTTTCTGGAACAAGGTGGTCCGGGCGACCGGAGGGGATCCGGGCGCCCGGAGATCCGGGCGTCCGGAAGGGATCCGGGCGCCCGGAAGGCGAATTCTATCCAGCCGAGTCGTCGCCACGTGGAGCATCATGGTTTGTGCAGCTGCGTCACATTCCAGGCGCCCGGAAGGGATCCAGGCGCCTGGAACAGCATATAAAAGAAGCCCCAGACAGGAGCTTCAGGATCAATCAATTAAGCTGAGAACTCTTCTACGGCTGGTCTTGCTGCTCGACGTTCAGTGCGACGCCAACAAAGCTCCGACACCACGCTCCGTTCTTTTCCCTTTTGTCGGTATTTGTTTTTAGTTTTCATTAGCATTCACTGTACGATTCTTTTGTAATCATATTTGAATTGCTAGTGATTGCCCAACGAAAGTGGTCAAGGACCACGGGCCTTCGAGTAGGAGTCGTCACAGGCTCCGAACGAAGTAAAACAACTGTGTTATTTACCTTTCCGCTGCGCTTATACTCTTGTTTTCGAATCGATATTCACCCCTCTATCGACTCTAACGGTCCTACAAGTGGTATCAGAGCATGTACCGCTCTGATTTGGTGAATTGTTTTTGTTTTTTTTAATTAATTTTAAAACTGGTGTTTCGTTAACTTAATATTTCACTAATCAATTTAAATTAGTGCAACACGAATCTAGATTTTTTTTCTATTTTTCTCTTCCCGCACTACTAATCCAAGACCAAGTCTTGGGATATTTTTTTTGGTTATTTACCTGTGCACAGAATGTCCCAACAAGAAGGATTCAGCACAGTGCGACCTCCACTCTTCAACGGGGACGACTTCCCTTACTGGAAGAAGCGTATGGAGGTCTACCTCAAAACAGACTTCAATCAGTGGATGAGCATTACGAAACCTTACAAAATTCCAGTGGACAACGCCGGGAATCTAGTGGATCCTGAAGACTGGACAGCAGATCTCAAGAAAAAAGTGTCAACAGAAAATAAAACAATCAACACTCTACAGTGCGGATTGACAAGAGAAGAACTGAACAGAGTCGGTCCACACAAAAACGCTAAAGAGCTATGGGACAAGCTGATCGAACTGCACGAGGGAACGAGCGACGCTAAGGTAACAAAACGAGACCTGCTTCTAAATAAAATTTTTAATATAAAAATGCAGGAAGGAGAAACAGCGAATCAACTACACGCGAGGATCAAGGACATCCTCAACGGGCTTCATGCAATAGGCCACCAAATGGAGAACAGAGATTTAATAAGGTACACTTTAAACACTTTTCCACGTAATAGTTTGTGGGCATCAATAGTGGATGCCTACAAAATTTCTAAGAATCTTTCTAACTTAAAATTAGACGAGCTGTTTTGTGAATTAGAATTACACGAACAAACTAATGCTGGAGCCGAGAAAGGTATAGCACTATTTGCAGGTTCCTCCAAAGAAAAGAAAAGCAAGCCTGAACTTGAAGAAGACTCCGATCAAGATTCTGAAGATGAAGAACACCTGGTGAACTTGGTAAGAAAAATGTTCACCAGGAGAAAGAGGAGCTTCAGCAAAAAGGATCTTCAAAAGATCAGCTCTCCCTCATAACAAAAGAACGTGACTTGCTACGGCTGCAACAAAACGGGACATTACAAGAACGAATGTCCAAAACTAAAGTTCGACAAACCAAAACCAACCAAAAAGAAGGCACTCAAAGCAACTTGGGACGACTCCTCGGACGAATCGGAGGAAGAAGAGCAGAAACATCAGATGGCCCGCGAAGCCGAAACAGATAACGAGTCGGAAGATGAAGACGGGTCTGAACCCGAAACAAGCCACGAGTCCGTACTCGTTTCCGAAGGCCCGAATGAGGTATACTTTAATTTAAACAAAAAATTTTTTAGAATTATTTCCTGTTTAAATAGCAAATTAACTAAATTAGAAAATGAAAACAAATCACTTCTTGAGGACAATCAAAACCTCAAGGAACAATCAAAGAATTCGAATCCAACTCAAGATCTAACACTTGAGGAAGAGAATTTATCATTAAAAAATGAAATAAACAATTTAAAAGAGATGTTAGAAAAATTCACAACAAGATCAAAAAATTTAGACTTAATCCTAAATAATCAAAAAGCATGTTATAATAAAACCGGACTAGGATATAAGTCGAATTCAAATAAAACCTTCAAATCATTAATAACCCAATACAAGTCAACCAATCTAGCTTGGGTTCCGAAAGCGTGTTTGACCACGCAAGTAGGACTTAATCAATATTATATACCTAAAGAAAAAATACATTATATAAAATTAAATAAACCAAACCAAAATCCAAAATACAAACATAAATCAAATTCAAAATCTAAACAGTTTAAAAAACAACAAAATTATCACCAAGTTAACTATAACTATAAAAAGAATCGACACAAGCCTAAAACCAAAATCTAAATTAATGGCCAATAATTCAGGGGGAGGCTCCAGAATAGCTGGCACCTCCAAAACTAACTAACCCGGCAGGGTAATTAGGATTAGTTAAAAAGAGACCAAGTTTAACTTGAATCATGGTACTGGTGAAATTTTTGGATGATAGTACGTTAGGGAAACTTGGGCATCGCATGTCTAGAAAGATATGGTTTCGATCTGGTGCATTTGGCCAAGTGGAACTGACCGAAGCTACCCTTAAACGAATCCTAACCAGTTAGACCAAGGTTTAGTACTAAGTTCCGTGGATAGGACTATTCGGAAAACCTCGAAAGGTTGGTTACTTCTAATGATGTCCTTGTGACTCACCAAGCTTAGAAGTTTATCCGAAGAATGCCTATTTGTGGAAACCAAAGCTAAGTCTGAATCTAACACAAGTTAAAACAAAACTCTGTAATCAAACTAATTTCATCTCACAAAATCATAGGATTCCCTGATTGAAAATATAGATCGGGTGAGATGAATAATGCTTAAATTTTAATTTTAAAAGTTTTTTTAATTTAAAAAATTAATTTCAAAATTTTAAATTTTAAACTTAAAAATTAATTTCAAAATTTTAAATTTTAAACTTAAAAATTAATTTCAAAATTTCAATTTTAAACTTAAAAATTAATTTCAAAATTTTAATTTTAAACTTAAAAATTAATTTCAAAATTTTAATTTTAAACTTAAAAATTAATTTCAAAATTCTAATTTTAAACTTAAAAATTAATTTTAAAATTTTAATTTTAAACTTAAAAATTAATTTCAAAATTTTAATTTTAAACTTAAAAATAAATTTCAAAAATTTTAATCTTAAACTTAAAAATTAATTTCAAAATTTTCAAAATTTTAATTTTAAACTTAAAAATTAATTTCAAAATTTTAATTTTAAACTTAAAAATTAATTTCAAAATTTTAATTTTAAACTTAAAAATAAATTTCAAAAATTTTAATCTTAAACTTAAAAATTAATTTCAAAATTTTCAAAATTTTAATTTTAAACTTAAAAATTAATTTCAAAATTTTAATTTTAAACTTAAAAATTAATTTCAAAATTTTAATTTTAAACTTAAAAATTAATTTCAAAATTTTAATTTTAAACTTAAAAATTAATTTCAAAATTTTAATTTTAAACTGAAAAATAAATTTCAAAATTTTAATTTTAAACTTAAAAATAAATTTCAAAAATTTTAATTTCAAACTTAAAAATTAATTTCAAAAATTTTAATTTTAAACTTAAAAATTAATTTCAAAATTTTAATTTTAAACTTAAAAAATTAATTTCAAAATATTAATTTTAAACTTAAAAATTAATTTCAAAATTTTAATTTTAAACTTAAAAATTAATTTCAAAATTCTAATTTTAAACTTAAAAATTAATTTCAAAATTTTAATTTTAAACTTAAAAATTAATTTCAAACTTAAATTAATTCTACACTTAAATAATGCATGCTCAAAAGACTAACTCTAAATCCTACTTACTGTAGGAAACCAAGTGGATTTTGGACAGTGGTTGCTCCAAACATATGACTGGAGATCACACCAAGTTCACTCAACTCACTTACAAAAGCCTAGGAACAGTTGCCTTTGGAAACAACGGCAAACTCAAGGTAATTGGTATAGGTAATATTGAATTAAAATTAGACTTTATAATTACAAATGTTTTACTTGTTGAAAATTTTAAATATAATCTTCTAAGTATAAGTCAATTATGTGATACTAGGTATAAGGTCAAATTTCTAACTTCAGAATGTTTAATCAAACATCTAGATAATCCTACCATAAGCTTAAAAGGTTTTAGAAAAGACAACATCTATGCCATCAACCTAACCATTTCTCCCATTAAGTGTTATTTAACACAAAAAGAAGAAACTTGGTTATGGCATAGGAGGATGTCTCACACCAACTTTAGAAATATAAGTAAACTAAATGGACTTGTAAAAGGCTTACCAAAGCTACCTAACTTAGATTCAACCATATGTAATGCTTGCCAACAAGGCAAACAAACTAAATCAGCCCACAAACAAACAAATCAACCACAAACTAACTCAATCTTAGAACTTCTACATTTAGATCTTTTTGACTCCCATGGAGTCAAATCTATAAATGGAAACTTATATTGTTTAGTAATTATAGACGACTATTCTAGGTTTACTTGGGTAAAATTCTTAAAACATAAAAATGAAACTTTTAAAATTTTTACAAATTTTTGCAAACAGATTGAGAACGAAAAAGATATTAAAATTAAAAGAATTAGGAGTGACAACGGAGGAGAATTTAAAAATCACCACTTTAACAGTTTTTGTCTAGAAAACGGTTACCATCATGAGTTCTCATGCCCTAAAACCCCCCAACAAAATGGAATTGTAGAAAGAAAAAATAGAACCTTACTTGAAGCTTCTAGAACAATGTTAAATGAGTATAACCTACCTAAATACTTTTGGGCAGAAGCCGTTACGTACAGAACAGAACAACAATAAATAAAACTCATAACAAAACGTTCTTCGAATTGTTTTATAATAAACAACCAAATATAAAATATTTTAAGGTATTTGGATGCCCAGTTTTCATCTTAAATACAAGAGAACACTTAGGAAAATTCACCTCCAAAATTGAAAATGGAATTTTTGTAGGGTATTCCCTAAATAGTAGAGGCTACAGAATTTACAATAAGGTTACCTTAAAAATTGAAGAAACTACTAATGTAAAATTTGAAGAAACTAAACAAGACATAGGATCTACACAAACACCTGAGTTTGTTCCAGAAACCAACCAAACTCTAAGTCATGAAGAAGAGGAACAACATCAGGAGGATCAACCTCCTAGAACAATAAGGGTTAACCCAAATCATCCAACTGATCAAATAATTGGTGACCCAGAATTAAGAGTTCAAACCAGATCATCGTTTAGAAACCTAAGTCAAATTTCATTAATTTCAAAAATTGAACCCAAAACTGTGGATGAATCCCTACTAGACCCAGATTGGATCATAGCTATGCAAGAAGAACTAGCCCAATTTGAGCGTAATGAGGTCTGGGACCTAGTTCCACTACCTAAGAACAAGAAAATAATAGAAACAAAATGGGTATTCGAAACAAAGAAAGTGGGGAAATTACTAGAAATAAGGCTAAACTGGTTGCTAAAGATTTAGTCAAGTTGAAGGACTTGACTATGATGAAACATATGCCCCATGGATTAGAATCCATTAGAATGTTACTAGGTTATGCGCCCATAAGGGACTCAAACTATACCAAATGGACGTTAAGTCGCCTTTCTCAATGGACTAATTAAAGAAGAAGTTTATGTAGGTCGACCTCCCGGGTTTGAAAGTCTAGAACACCCTGATTATGTTTTTAAATTAAAGAAAGCACTATATGGACTTAAACAAGCTCCCAGGGCATGGTATGAGAGGCTAACATCTTACTTAACATCTAAAGGATTCAAACAAGGTCAAATTGACCCAACCTTGTTTGTTAAATCATTAAATACAGACATATTTATTACACAAATATACGTAGATGATATAATATTTGGCTCAACAAATTCAGAATTTTTAGAATAATTTATTAATCTAATGGAAAAAGAATTTGAAATGAGCTTAGTGGGAAAATTAACCTATTTCTTAGGATTACAAATCAAACAAACAAATGAAGGAAATTATATTTATCAACATAAATACACCAAAGAATTACTTAAAAAATTCAGAATGGAAAATACAAAAGAAATAAAAACACCTATGGCAGTAAACACAATCTTAGACAGTGACCCAAATGGAAAACCAATTGATTTAAAATACTATAGAAGTGCAATAGGTAGCCTACTGTACTTAACTGCAAGCCGACCTGATATCTTATTTGCAGTTAGTATGTGTGCTAGATACCAAACTTGTGCTAAGGAATCCCATTTGACACAAGTTAAAAGAATTTTTAGATATCTTAAAGGAACAACAAATGTAGGATTCTGGTATCCTAGGACAAATAATTTTGAACTAATAGGGTATTCTGATTCAGATTATGCTGGATGCAAATTAGACCGCAAAAGCACAAGTGGTGGATGCCAATTATTAGGTTCATCACTTGTTAGCTGGTTTAGTAGAAAGCAACATTGTGTTGCTCTATCTACAACTGAGTCAGAATACATAGCTATAGGCGAATGTGTTGCACAATTATTATGGATGATGCATACTCTAAAAGATTTCAACTTAAACATCACGAATGTAAAAGTATTAATTGACAATATAAGTTCAATTAACTTAACCAAGAATCCTGTGCATCATTCAAGAACCAAACATATTGAAATTAGGCACCACTTCATCAGGGATCATGTTACTAAAGGTGATATTGAACTCAAGTACATTGAGTCCAAATCAAATTTAGCTGACATTTTTACAAAACCACTCCTTGAAAGTGAATTTAGCAACCTACGACGAAAATTAGGGATGTGCCTAATAGACTAGGATTGTCTTAAAACTATTTTTAAAATAATGTTTTTTTAACTTATAAGTTAAAACTGTATGTTTTCAAAACTTTCCATTTTTAGATTGTCAAAAACAGTTTTGGCCTTAGACTAGTTTTGAATCCTTAGAAAGCATGTACCCATAGGACTAGTTTTTGAGCATCTCACCAACACCCTAGGTTTACCTTGCTTGTGTTTGACAAACATAGAAAGGGGTGAGATGCATAGGCCAACTGTCTGGACTTAAGATGCTTATTTCAGTGCATCAACATAAGTCTGGACGTTAAATACAACTCAGATATTAATCAGATTAAAGTTCATCAGTCAAGTCAAACACTGACTGGTTATAATTAACTTAATCTGACTAACCAAGTGAAAGCTACTATCTTCTGATAGTTAGTTAGTACCTAATTGGTTAGACAGCTGGTTAGAGTTAAGTATCAAGTTCAGGGGGAGAATTAACTCAAATTTTGTGTGTTTGAAAAATACTTTTTAAAACCTAACATATGTTTGAACATTGATTTACAAAAAGTTAAATTTAACTAAGTATTTGAAAAATGTAAAAGTTTAATCCCACCCAATTTTCAAATTTAGCCTCTATCAAATTAGCCTTAAAAATTAATGTTGGCAAAAATTTTATTTCTTGAAAAATTATTTAATTTTTGCTTTGTTTTGAAAAATCGAAGTTGAAAAATTTCCTTTTTTTGAAAAGTAGATGTTACTTAAACATAAAAAGTAAATTTGAAAAACCTATTTTTGAAAATTTCCACAAGCTTAAGAGTTAAACTTGATCAACTTTTCAAAACTCAACTTGTCTCCCCCCAGTCAACTTGACTATTTTTTACTTGGTGTTAAAAATTACACTTTAATCTTTCAAATTTTGACCAAACTTAGATATTTTTTTTACTTGTTACAGCAACTCTTCACTATGATTATTTACCTCTGTTCATTTTTTTGATGAATGCCAAAGGGGGAGAAGGGTTAGGTGGTTAAGTTAGCTAAACTAATTTGAAAACACAAACTAACTTTAAAACCACACAAATGCATGTTGCTTCTTGCATATGTTTTCACTAACTTAAACCAAGTTGTCATTCCATCAAAAAGGGGGAGATTGTTGGTGCGGGTAGCACTAACGGTCTAACCCAGGTTTTGATGAATGACAAATAGGTTAAGTTAGTTTTGTTGTTGTCTGACACTTTGATCAAGTGTGCAGGAAAAGTCCAGACAGGTCGACGGGCTGACCGGATATCTGGCACGAAGTCCAGCTAGGTCGACGGGCTGACCGGATAGCTGGCGAGAAGTCCAAGCGGGTCGACGGGCTGACCGGACGCTTGGCGAGAAGTCCAGCTAGGTCGACGGGCTGACCGGTCCAAGCGGGTCGACGGGCTGACCGGACGCTTGGCGAGAAGTCCAGACGGGTCGACGGGCTGACCGGACGTCTGGCAGGTAAGTGAGGTAAGTCACTGGAGGGGAGTGACTGTGAGGACGCGTTCCCGGGAAGGGGACATTAGGCGTCGATCCAGCTTAGATCCATTTCGGATGTCTAAGTCGAGATCGTGACTAGATTCCGGTCTCGGAAAGACGGAATCTAAGTCATACTCTTTTTATTTATTTGTTGAACTTTAACTGTGCTGACAATCTGTGTTGCAGGATATACATTTGCCTTGGACTAACTTTGTTTTGCAGGAAAAAGGAGTTTTCTGGAACAAGGTGGTCCGGGCGCCCGGAAGGCGAATTCTATCCAGCCGAGTCGTCGCCACGTGGAGCATCATGGTTTGTGCAGCTGCGTCACATTCCAGGCGCCCGGAAGGGATCCAGGCGCCTGGAACAGCATATAAAAGAAGCCCCAGACAGGAGCTTCAGGATCAATCAATTAAGCTGAGAACTCTTCTACTGCTGGTCTTGCTGCTCGACGTTCAGTGCGACTCCAACAAAGCTCCGACACTACGCTCCGTTCTTTTCCCTTTTGTCGGTATTTGTTTTTAGTTTTCATTAGCATTCACTGTACGATTCTTTTGTAATCATTATTTCGAATTGCTAGTGATTGCCCAACGAAAGTGGTCAAGGACCACGGGCCTTCGAGTAGGAGTCGTCACAGGCTCCGAACGAAGTAAAACAACTGTGTCTATTTTACCTTTCCGCTGCGCTTATACTCTTGTTTTGCGAATCGATATTCACCCCCCCCTCTATCGACTCTAACGGTCCTACAGCTTCTTCGTAGATAAGTTTTCTCCTTCCCCTTTTCTTGGTTTCTTGGATTGGGGATTTAAGAAATGCTTGTAATCTTTATTTCTTCGGGTATTCTTCCTCGATTCATGGAGTAGATCTTGTATTCTAGGATTAAGGGAGTATTTGTATGATGGATTGATGTAATCTTATATGAATTTGCCATTTTCTTGTTTCAATGACATTGTCTTGCTTGTATCAATTAGATCTTGAATGATTAATGGTGATTTGTGTTTAATTCTCATTCTTGATTGATTGTTTGGATTTCTTGTGGACTTTGTAAAGATAAACTCTCACTCGATCATCCGAGGGATCCACGTGACAGGTGCAAGCCCATGTAAGGATGTTTGAGAGATAATCTTGAAGAGGAAATAGGAATATTCAAGAGAGTAGGATGGATTTTGTAATTGGTTTCTTGTATCTTGATAGATTAATAAGTTGTGGGCTTCTATGTTGATATTCGAGGAAGGCATAGTAATAGGTGCGCTTCTGTGTAAGGACAACGTAGGTTTACGTCTAATTGATCATATTTAGATACATTTCTCAGTCCTTAGCCGGTTATCTATTGCAAGAGAGAACCGGCAACTTTCTACAAGTGTTTGGCAACTTTCTATTACAAGAGAGAACTGGTTATCTATTGCAAGAATTGGTGAACCATTTACATTCAAGAAACCTTACAAAGAAACCGAAACTCCTAGAATCTCCCTTTATCATAACCCAAAACACTAAACTCTTGTTTGTTGATCTTTAATATTAGATTTGTTTACCTTCACTTTGCATTTGAAACGATTGGATAGTTGTTTAACTAATTCGCATTGAGACATTTCTAGTGCTTATTCCAGTCCCTGTGGATACGATAATCTTTTATATTACTTGCGACATTTCCGTACACTTGCGGAGCGTAACAGGTATGAGTGCAAGAATAAATATGATGTCATGACATATGATAGGTAAACAATGCATCAAAAACTAGCATAAATAAAATACCTAGAATAACTATCTAAGTATTCTTAAACCTTAGCTAACTTAAAGTTTAAACCTAGTGATCCTGTCCGAACGCTGAATCGATGGACGCTGGGCACGTGACGCTCTCCGATCTGATGATGTGGATCTCTGACCGGCCGTACGGGTCTCCGGCGAACCTGCAAGGAAGTCGGGCCGGGAAGGGGTTCCCGGTGACGACCCTCCGATGCTCAAGTCAGGCAAGAGGAAAATGATAGTGGCTTCGAAGATGTGAGATCACGTGATTGCGTACCTTTGGCGAAGTCTGGGGGTTCTTATATAGAGCTATGGGGAGGCTCAGGCACACCTAACGAGGCGTATATGTGTCCTTTGCCCATACCTTAGCATGAGCTTACCAGAGGAGCATGCCTAACCCCATACTGCTACAGTTCAAGAACCTCTATGATGGGACCGTAGAACCTTCCGTCGTGAGATTTTGCGTATGGCTTGATCGTTGAACATGCCTGTTGTCAGAAGATGTTTCCCAATGTCTCCTTGCCCTTGTCCTCTTTTACCCGCGCCGAGCGCCCACCCGCTCGATAGGCACATTATCAGTCTAACCGGGAGGCCTTCCCGATCGCGTGCTCGGATCGGCTGAGACTGTTCACAGCATTGCTATTTTATGCTTTGGCCAAGCGGGTAGCCCGCTCGGCCGTCACCATGAGTGTCGGAGACCCGACTCCCCGTCGGGTTGTCTTTGATTCTGTTCTGACCCATTCGGCCGGCTGACCCGACCCTTATC
Organism: Zingiber officinale; assembly: GCF_018446385.1. Taxonomy (NCBI): domain Eukaryota; kingdom Viridiplantae; phylum Streptophyta; class Magnoliopsida; order Zingiberales; family Zingiberaceae; genus Zingiber; species Zingiber officinale. The sequence continues at coordinate 17,243,533 of NC_055992.1, forward strand.
CGATCGACCGAACCTCATACGGCCCTTGACTTTTGACCTCCACGTGGCGTTGACTCCCCTCAAAGGGGGTCCCCTGTCCTTTTTGCCGGATCACCTAGATTGCCCAATATTTCCTAAGAAAAATGCCAAAATCCAATTTTGACATTTCCTTTGCTTTTCCTACATTGTGCCAATTTAAATTAAGCATATTCCTCAACTTTTGACACAAATTACTCTTTTAAAGAGTAACAAATTAAAATAAGGCTTAAATTTGCCTTTAACTTCCCAATAAAATGCTAAAATCCCAACTTGACATTTCTTTACGATTCTCCCACTTATGCCAATTTAATTTAAAAACAATTTTCTCAAATTATGACACATTTTACTCATTTCAAGAGTAAATCAATAATCCTTTTCATTTTCAAAGGTTAATGATGACCTTGAAAATGCTCTCTGAGTGTCAACTTCATCAAAGTTGGGTTAACTACCCTTCTAATCGGAGTTGACACTCTCTATCCCATCTAAGGGGTAGAGAAAATGCTTCTAGGAACCCAAAACCTATTGGAGCTCCTTGGATGCTCTAGGTACTCACTAGGGATAACTTCCTTAGATACCTTCTTAGTGACCTTGTTAGACTTCTTAGAAGCCTTGGTCACTTTTTCTAGATCAACTCTAGGGATTTCTTCCCTTGTGATCTTCCTAGTGACTTTCTTAGGCTTCTTAGAAGCCTTAGTCACGTTTGTTATTGCAAAAATACTTCTAGGGATAACTTCCCTTGTATTTTTGACTTAACCATTTGACCTAGGGTTGGTTTCATAATTATATGGAACCATATGGTAAGAAGGCACATCCTTTTTGGTTTTAGGTTTGTATCCCAAACCCCTATGACCCTTGGATGATCCTTGTTGTGCTAAACCTAGGTTTTGCTCATTTTACCCTTTTTGGATACTTTCCATCCTTTTTAGGGTCTTTTCCATTTTATCAAGCCTTGACCTCAAGACTTGATTTTCTTCCCATAAATCCTTAGGTTTTGATTTTTCCTTAAATCCTTGAGCATTTTTATTTTTAGGCTTATAACTATGGTCCTTAGTGTTATTGCCTAAACTTTTACCTACCTCCCTAACCCTAGGTGTGGTAGTCTTAGCATGGAGAGCCATATGTTTTTCTTTAATGCTATCATGCTTCTTATTTTTATGGTAAATAGCATTAAAATGATAAAAACTTGAGTTAGCATGCTTTTTACCCTTATTTAAAGGGGTAGACTCAATAAATGATACCTTTCGTCTTACCTTGGAGGCTCCCCCTTTACTCATGCTTCCTCCCTTAGGCTTGACCGCCTTCTTCCCCTTAGGATATTGACTTCTATAATGTCCTTTTTGATTGCAAGAGAAGCACACAATATGTTCCTTGCTCTTCTTTATTCCGGGAGCGGTCTCCTTGGGCTTCTCCTTGCCCTTTGGTGCCACTTGGCCCTTCTTCTTGGCCAATTTAGAGCACTTGCTCTTGTAGTGCCCATGTTTCCTACATTCAAAATATATGATGTGATTTTTATTTTTAATGGAAATATTTTTACCTTCACATGTAGGGATGACACTTGATCCTCCATTTGATGTTTCTTGATCTTTGGAGGATGCAATGTCTTCTTCTCCATTTGACCCGGATGTAAAAGCTTCTCCTTCTTCTTGATCTGATGTCAACAAAGGTTGCTCCCCCTCAATCCTAGAAGTGGAGGCCTCTTCATCTTCATCTTGTACATGGAACAAAGAATATGCTCCCTCGTTGTCCTTTTCGTTGCATCCCTTTGAAGATGAAGCTTCTTGGACTTCTTCTTGGGAAGTTGAGCATCTCTCAACTTCGGAGTCCTCTTGATTTTGATCCAATAAGTCACCCTCTTTGGATTCTTCTTGATCTGGTACAGTGGAGGAGATCTTATGAATCGTTACCAATTTGCTCCAAAGCTCCTTGGCATCCTTGAATTCTCCAATTTGCTCCAAAATGTGGCTAGGCAATAGATTGACAAAAAGCTTGGTCACTTTATCATTGGCCTCGCTCCTTTGAATTTGTTCTTGGCTCTATTTACTCCTCTTGAGAATTTTGCCCTTTGAATTTGTTGGAGCTTCAAAGCCTTTCATTAGAGCAAACCATTGCTCTATCTCCACCATCAAGAAATTTTTGACCTTTGATCTCCAAAGATCGAAGCTCATCATTGTGAATGGTGGGGGCACCCTCGTATCGAATCCAAGTCCATCTTGGAATTCCATCTTGAACTTGAGCTTCTTGAATTCTTTGAATTTGATGAATTTGCTTCAACTTCTTCACCCTCTATCTTTTTGCCCCTTTCGGCGATGATTCCGGTGAAGAGTAACCTGGCTTTGATACCACTTGTTGGGACCAAAAATGTAGCTAATGGGGGGGGGGTGAATAGCTCTTCGCGATCTTGTGCTCTTTGTTGCTTTGTTTCTTCGATGATGTGCAGCGGAAATACAAGAAAACAAACACACAATGCTAACACAAGAGATTTACTTGGTATCCACCTCAAAAAGGGGTGACTAATCCAAGGATCCACACACTCACGCACCCTCCACTATGTAAACACTCCTTTTCGGTAACTACCGAAGGCGGAGAAGCCCTACAAAATTCTCAATACAACAAGAAACAAGGAGAAGCAAATACAAGGGAAAGCTTACACGGTTTATTCAAGAACCGTAACCCTAGCTTCTTCTTCTTACTGTAGATCCGCCTCTTGACTTGGAAATTCCTCCAAGAACCTTCAAGATCTAGCGGTGAGAACTCTGTGGAGAAGTTGTGGAATCGCTGTTGTCACTGGAGAAGAAAGCTGAGAGATCTCTATCGACAAAATCACACGCCAACGTCTTTATCCAGCGCCAACGGTCGAATCCCAATCGATTGGATTGCTTCCAATCGATTGGGGAGACTTTGGATCGATCGGTCGATCGATCCAGAGTGCCTCTGTGCTCTTGGGAATTGCCTGGATCGATTGGCCGATCGATTCAGGGCTTATTCTGCGAAATCACAGCTCCCAATCGATCGATCGATCGATTGGAGGCTCCCAATCGATCGACCGATCGATTGGGAGGCTTTCTATGCGATCGGGTATTCTACCCAATTGATTCACTGATCGATTGGGAGGTTCTCCTTCCGCGGGACTCACCCAATCGATCAACTGATCGAGTGGGCATGAGCCAATCGATCAGTTGATCGATCCAACCCATGTGAGACTTGCCAAATCAAGTCCAAGCATCCCTCAAACCAACATACGGTCCTCCATGACCTGTCGGTATATTATGCCTAGCATCCGACCACCCTTGACCTGCTAGGACTCTCTCACCAAGTGTCTGGTCAATCCCTTTAACCCACTTGGACTTTTTCTCCTCGTGTCAAGTGTCCGGTCCTCCATGAGCCACTTGGACTTCCAAACACCATATGTCCTATCAGCCTTGATTCATCTGGATTTCTTGTGTCTGACTTCACTCACCAGGACTTCCCTTCTACCTAGCTTCACTCACTAGGACTTCTCATCTGTCTGGCTTCACTCACCAGGACTTTCCTTATTGCCTAGCTTCACTCACTAGGACTTCCCAACTGCTTGGCTTCACTCGCCAGGACTTTCCTTATTGCCTAGCTTCACTCACTAAGACTTCCCAACTGCCTGGCTTCACTCGCCAGGACTTTCCTTATTGCCTACCTTCACTCACTAGGACTTCCCAACTGCCTGACTTCACTCACCAGGACTTTCACCTAACTTCACTCACTAGGATTTCCCAACTGCCTAGCTTCACTCACTAGGTCTTTCACCTGGCTTCACTCACCAGGATTTTCTTTTGCCTAGCTTCACTCACTAGGACTTTCCACAACTGGCTGGCTTCACTCACCAGGACTTTCCAGTCTGCCTAACCTCCTAGTTAGGACTTTCACCTGGCTTCACTCACCAGGATTTTTCAGTCAAGTATCTAGTCAACCTTGACCTACTTGACTCTTCTTCACAATCTCCCTACATGAACAATTGCACCTGCAATCTCCATGTATTGTTAAACATCGGAACCCAAACATCAAGACTTGAGCTTGAACCAATTCAAGCTCAGTCAACCAGGTCAACCTTGAACTAAAGGAATATTGCACAAACACTATTGGCACCGCTTTTTCTTCATCTGTGCCCTAGCAGCATGGTCTCGCCGCGTCACACCGGTCGCCCGCGCCGATCAAGCCGACAACCCCTGCCCTAGTGTTGGCTGGCATCTTCCTTTTAACCCTAGTCTGAAGCCGAGCACCCCAGGTTCATTGGAGCAGTGCCTAGTCACCGCCGCCGCACGGAGCAGCGCCGCACCGTGCCTTGGTTCCACTGCCGCAGCCGCCTAGCTTCATCCCCACTACCGGCAGTGACATCATGCCCTAGATCTGCCTCTGCGCGCCACTACCGACCACCGGATCGGGCTACTCCAGCCTCTCTGAACCCTAGCCGATGATTCAACAATGACGACCTTCTTCTTCCTTGATCCGATCAGTGCGGAGGTTTCCAACAAGAATAATGGTGTTTTTTCAAGGATTTCCTGGTAGCAACAATCCTTGACTGAGGATCAACAGAAGGGGGTTGTGAGGAAGAGGTAACGTCAGTAGGTTATGTTTGGAATTAGGTTGTTTTGTTGATCAGTGATATTCCTTCTTGATTTGTTTAGTGCAAGTGGTTTCCCAGCAACAAATAACCTCTAATTGTACATATTCTAGCGGCTGCCCGACCTGTCCGGCTGTGATCAACCGGATAGGTTTGGAATTGAGGTAAGGAGTAGGGTAATGAAATGAATATTGTTTATGTGCTGAATTAGGTATGAGGTAGACTTCATGATTAGTATAATTAAATTAGGTTTAGATTTTTATCTAATGAATTGATTGGGGCTAAGGTAACTAACCCTAATTAACCATTGAATTTAATTTAGGTAGGTCAATTGTGATATGATTAGGGGTTTACCCTAAATTAGTCTTAGGGATTTTTATTTAGCTATTCTTATGAATTTAGCTAAATAAAATATATATATTGGTGACACAGGACTTTGACGCGAGACGAGTATCTTGACGTCGGATTTGGACCGGATTGGACCTTTCTATTAGAGGCAAGTACCTTGACTTATCTATTTTGATCTGTCATGTTGATATGCTTAGTAATATTTAACAAGTAGTAATATTTATATTCATTTCTGCATAGGTATGCCATTTTCTATTACCTGAGCATGCTGTATTTATTTTCTGCTGTTGCATTCATGTTCCTTTGATTATATATGACCTTTAGGAAATGACATACCATGCCTTATTATGTTCAGGACCTAGGTTTTTATACCATATCTAATCTGTGTACCTAGACCATTGATTTGATCCATTTGTCCTATGGTACACATTTTGGTAGAGATGGATAGGATTAGGATATTTCCATGCTTAGTGTCATACATCATCTCGCATGATTGCATGCTGTGCGATTGTTGGCTCTATTATTGTTGAGCACATCGCCAGTTACATGGATCTGCACACACAACCACTCATGGGTTAGTGGTTTTTATTAGGCAGAGTGTGTTGCAGCAGGTTGCTCTGTCAAGGGCTCCGTTGGTCCACTCATGGGTAGTGTGATGCAGCGTTGTAGCAAGATAGGGATCCCTCCTCTGGACTGGCTCAGGGAGATGTGAGCATTGTGCTCCCCCACTTATGATTTGAGGTAAGGAGGATAGGTGTACTCCGACAGCATCCCATCCACTCGGTCACTCAGGAGTAGTGATAGCAGAGTGCACGGTTGTCACAGCCCTACCCACTCGGTCTCACCATCGCGTGTGAGACGGCTAACTGACAGTAGGCGTGACTAGGACATGACATTGGCATCATACGCATTGATGCATTTATTGCTTGTGTTTGTTGCACTTATTTGCTGCATATTTGGTGGATGTATATGTTTGACATGCATACAGGATTTATGATACTCTCGGTCTGATGACCTTGTTATCTCTATACCAGGTCCTGGTTAGTATAGTTTTTCTCCTGTTTATTTCAGTTGCATTTATCATTCCTATATCAAGAGACTGTACACATAATTATTGCTATTAGTTATTTCTTGCTATGCATGTCAGTAGTTACCCGTTGAGGAGTTGACTCACCCCATTGATATTACTATTTCAGGTTGAGGCTGTCCAGAGATCTCCAATAGCTAGTCCCCCTGCTGATCGCAAGAATGTTTGTTTGGTCTTTTGGTTGTTCTTATTATACTATCTAGACTGTGTTTTAGACTTGTTGTAGTTTTTGGCACTTGGATCTTGTATGATCCTTTATTATCGTTGGATTTTATTTGGATATGTTCTGCTACATGCCTGCCTGGACGACAGAAGATGTGAGTTGATTTTATTTGCGTCATTGTGATTTGAGTTTTATGGGTATAGTTGAGTAGGAATATGATTTGAGTTTTATGGTTGTAGTTGAGTAGGAATATGATGTGAGTTTTATGAGTGTAGTGGAGTAGGATATTTGAGATGTTTTCCTTATCGTTGCTTATGTTTGTTTTCTTTACTATTAAACTGCGTGGGTGCTTGCTTTATATATATTGTTATTGTTCCGGTCGTGTTGGCCGAGGTATATGTGGCCCTGAGGCCATTGTAGGAAGTTTTATATTGTCACCTATACAGGGGAGATGTTACCGAAATTTCTTCTAGCAGGGACTATCTGGGCGTGACAATTTATTTGGTATCAGAGCGAGGCTTGCGAGTCAAACTGGGTACTTTTGGATTTGTACGGATTTCCGTTATGTTCATGTTTCAAAACTCTGTTTTAGATTTGTACGGATTCCCGTCGATTTTCTCGTATGGAATTCCGAGGTTATAAAATGGGGGTTGGACAGCGATGGAACATCTCCAAATGGAAAATAGGTAAAAAGGTAATTTTATAATTTTTGTTACTTGTAGTAATATCTAAGTTATAACTTAACAGATATGAGGAGATCTACACGCGCATCTGCGAGGAGACGTGGTGTTGAACGACCACGTAAGAGGACTTTGGAATCTCTAGCAACGGACTTGCCAGAGATGCCTACTGGGGTTGAGCCTGTCGGTTAGGGGTAGACTCATGATACTGCGGGTGCGTCGTGTTGGTTAGTCCTAGGAAAATGTACCGGTTCCACTGTACAAAATTTTTTTATACAAGTGTCGAACCTTTCCTTAAATAACATATTATGTTCTTTAGAAGTTAAATTAGGAATCGCAGACGGAACTTAACATCATTGATTCCAAATTTAACTTATCTGTTCTTAATGATTTAGATTTGAATCGCAAGCGGAACTTAACACTATTGATTCAAATCCACCTATGTTATTAATTCTATTAAATATTAATTTTCAAAATTGGCTTCCAGGACTGCATGGCGAGGCACATGATCTTCTTGAATATGGGAGCAACCACCACCGCCTAGACAAAGCCTTTTAAGGAAAGCTAATATTTAATTTCCTTAAATAACTCTAGGTTAACCAAAAAGAACAATCAAATCACAAATTCGATAAAGAAGAAAACACAAACTCGAAAAACTAATTCAAAAAACTAGATCTAATGCCTCTTGTGTTTGGAATTCTTACAAAAAGAAATAACTAGCATGATGCGGAAAATAATTTGTAACGACCCGCCTCCTACTGACTAGGCTGCGAGGCCGGACTGTTACGTTATGCTGTGCTAAATTACTATTGCGGAAAAACTGGATTGATTAAAATTTTACTAAACTGATTACTGTAAACTGAACTTAATATTCTAGGTGTACCTAGGAGTCGTACACATGCTAGGGGAGATATTTTATGCCTCTCGGATGTCCTGCTAGCTGTAATCAGGCATTTCAATCGATCCATGGATCGATTGGACTGCCGGATCGATCCAGCTTGATACTGGCACGGAAGAAGGCTCTGGATCGGTCGGCTGACCGATCCAGAAACTGTACCGCTTCTGTATGAGGCTGGATCGGTCAGCCGACCGATCCAGAGCCTTCTTCCGTGCCAGTATCAAGCTGGATCGATCACCTGCTAGCTGGATCGATCACCTGCCAGTATCACGGGATCGATCCGACAGCCCAATCGCTCTGGATCGGTCGGCTCTGGATCGGTCGGCTGACCGATCCAGGAGTGCACTGATCGGTCGGCAGACCGATCTAGTGGTTCACTGATCGGTCAGCCCGACCGATCCAGTGGCTCACTGATCGGTCGACAGACCGATCAGTGAGCTTCGGTACTCTCTGTTCGCAGACGCCAACTCTCTGTTCGCGCTTGGATCGGTCAGCTGACCGATCAGTGAACCACTGGATCGGTCTGCCGACTGATCAGTGCACTGCTGGATCGGTCGGTAGACCGATCCAGCCGCATACAGAAGCAGTACAGCTTCTGGATCGGTCAGCCGACCGATCCAGAGCCTTCTTCCGTGCCAGTATCAAGCTGGATCGATCACGGGATCGATCCGACAGCCCAATCGATCCATGGATCGATTGAAATGCCTGATTACAGCTAGCAGGTCATCCAAGAGGCATAGGTTCTCTTCCCTAGCATGTGTACAACTCCTAGGCACACCTAGAATGTTAAGTTCAGATTGTACAGTAATCAGCTTAGCAAAATTTTAATAGATCCAGATTTCCGCAATAGTAGTTTAGCACAGCATAACGTAACGGTCCGGCCTCGCAGCCTAGTCAGTAGGAGGCGGGTCGTTACAGAGTGCTGAGAAAATCGGGAACGCCCTGACTAAATTGTCACGCCCCAGAGGAGCCCCTGTCCGAAGAAATTTTGGCAGCATCTCCCCTGTACGACGGACAATCTGAAATTTCTACATATCACATATACATCAACCACAGGCGGCTGGAATAATAACAATAAGTAAAAGCAAACACCACGCAGTATTTATAATTTATTCAGCCTCTGGCTGTCACAACCACGCAGTTAAGATAATTAAACAGTAAAATAATACTCTGACTCGAAATCCACCCTACTCCACTACACTCGTAAACCTCAAATCCGACGAACTCACCTCTTCTGCCATCCAAGCAGGCATGTAGTAGAATAAAATCCAAATCCAAATCCATCGCAATAATAAAATCCATACAACATCCATAAGCAGAATAATCCAAAACATAACATGTTCAAAACAGTCTAGAACAGAAAAGAAACCAAAGAAAACCAAACATATCCTCGAGGTCTGCAGGGACCAGCACTACGTGCAGTGAGGACTAGCGACTGAAACTCCCTCCAGACAGCATCAACCTGAAAATATCAACAATGGAGGCGGGGTGAGTCCAACACTCAGCAGGTACAATTGATATGCAAAGTAAAGAAATATCACCTAGCACTAATCATGCGTACAGTCTCCTGATAAGAAAGATAAAAATGCATCTGAAGTAAATAGGAGAATACTGTACTAACCAGGTCCTGAGTATAAGGTCAAACAGTCCGAGGGATAGGGAAATCCTGTATGCATGTCAAACATAGGTATCCAAACAATATGCAGCATATAAATGTAGCAAACACAAACACAAGCAATAAATACATCATGCATATGGTGCCAATGATGCGTCCTGGTCACCCCTGACGCCAGTCGATCATCTCACACAATAGTGAGGCCGAGTGGGTAGGGCTGTGACAACCGTACACTCTGTTGTCACTACTCCTAATGAGTGACCGAGTGGACGGGATGTTGTCGGAGTACACCTATCCTCCTACCCCAAATCATAAATGGGGGAGCACAATGCTCTCATCTCTCGGTACACAGTGACGGGGAGGAATCCCTGCCGGATAACACATTGTGTCACACTACCCATGAGCAGACCAACGATGCCTAACAGAGTCCCTGCTGCAATACACTCTGCCTGAATCGACCACTAACCCATGAGTGGTGGTGTGTGCAGATCCATGTAACTGGCGATGTGCTCAACAATAATGGAGTGGACTATCGCACAACATGCAATCATGCAAATGGTGCATGACAATAACCACAAAAACATCCTGACCTAATCCATATATATAGAAAAGTGCACCCTAGGTCAACGAATCATATCGAATCAAAGGTACACAGAAGGTATAAAAACCTAGGTCCTGAACATGGTGAAGCATGGTATATCACTACCCCCTATAAGCATGTATAAACAGGTAAAATATACATGAGATGCAAAACCAATCAATCAATCAAGCATGTACCAAGATTTGGGTAGTGATTAACCGAAACAGATAAGAAACACAATTAATGCAACATGTTAATTTCATTACTAAGCATATCAAAGACAAAAAGTCAAAAGTACCCGCCTCCGATAAAATGGTCCAAATCCTGACTCCGAGATACTCGTCTCGCGTCAAACTCCTGTGATACATTTACAGATTTAGCTAATTACCTATAAATTAATTAGCTAAATCGAGTCTCAAAACTAAATATAATAGATACCTATAATTTACTACTAAACGATCAACACATTCATAGCAATGACTCCTATATAGAATTCAATATCCCTAATCATTCAACCATCAAAATGAACACAAAAACTCACCAAGAAATAGGGATTCCTCAGTTGATCAATGTCGGAGGTATACGCTGTGATACCACTGTCCAATCATGGTTAAATGCCCAAAATTTAGAAATCCATTACCCATCACCTATTTTAGCAGCTAAGGATAACACTCACCTCAACCCACATTCAAGCGGATTGCTGCCAGAGGAAGTAGATGCTGGCAACCCTCCTCACTCACAGAAACCCTACTGAACATAACAAGAGAAGATCAGGAATACAACCACAATACATAGTTAGATCCCAAACTTCAACTAAGTAACCCTTACCTTCCCGATCGCCGGAAATGCAGAGAAAGAAAAGGTCGGCGGCAGTGCTAGGGCACTGTTAGAGGGCTTCGGCAGTGTCGGTGATGATGCTCACCGTAAGGATGACCAACTCTTGCTCAAGTGCTGGCGAGTAGGGAAAGGAGGGAGTCTCGGCAAAACCTAGTGACCGGCAGATTGGGGGCGGCCGAGCAGGGGGAAAGAAGGAAGAATGGCAGCGATGTCCCGTGAGGCGGCGGTGCTGCTCAGTATCTCCACGGCTAGGGCTGGGCGTGCGGCTGTGGTGGCGCCGTCACTCAGCGAGATGGGGGAGCAAAAGTGGTGCTGGGTTGGTGCTGGCACGCAGAGGATTAGGGAGGAGAGGAATCGGTGGTGTGGCTCGGGAAGAAAGAAAATGAAGGAGATGAAGAAGTGGGCGGGCGGCAAGGAAGAAACCGACGGCCCGGCGGTTAGGGCTAGGAGCAATCGGGCGCGGGGCGAGGCTCGGGCACGGGTCGGCTCGCGTGGGAGAGGGTTTTCGGCGAGGAAGATAAAGAAAAAAAAAAGAATTTAAAAAGGAAAAGGAAAATCAACTTTTCCTCACTTAAATGGGGTAGCCTAAACAGGCTTTTCCGGGCCCCATTTTTATCCCCGTCAACTCATACGTACGAGCTCCGAAAAATTTCCAAAAATTCTGGAAAAATCCCTTATTAATATTCGCCTATTTTCCGGTATTTTACATTCTCCCCCACTTATAAAAATTTGGTTCCCAAATTTCGTTATCTACCATCAGCGAGTACTAATAACAGACAGAAAGTATAAATGCTGAACGGTAAACTGAATCACATACCTCAAGTGAAAAGATGGGGGTATCGAGCTCGGATCGTATCCTCGAGCTCCCAAGTAGCCTCCTCGTCCAAATGATGCTGCCATCCGACTTTAACCAGCCGGATAGTCTTGTTCACAATTGACGCTCTTTCCGGTCGAGAATCCGTACCGGAACCTCCTCATATGTAATGTCAGGCTGAACTGGAACTGGAATATCTGGCAGCACATGTGTCGGGTCGGGCACGTATCTCCTCAGCATCGATACGTGAAATACATCGTGAACGCCTGACAGGGACGGTGGTAGTGCCAGCCGGTAAGCTACTGCTCCGATCCTCTCCAAGATCTCGAAAGGGCCAATGTACCGCGGAGCTAGTTTACCTCTGAGGCCAAATCTCTTCACCCCTTTCGTGGGTAAAACTCGTAGAAATACATGGTCGCCAACAGAGAACTCTAGTGGTCTGCGTCTCCGATCAGCATAACTCTTCTGGCGATCCTGCGCCTCTGATCAGCATAACTCTTCTGGCGATCCTGCGCCTCTGACATCCTCCGTCTGATAGTACAGACCAACTCTGCATCCTGCTGAACTCTATGAGGTCCCAACAGCTGGGCCTCTCCAACCTCATCCCAGAGGACGGGTGTCCGACAAGGTCTACCATACAACGCCTCAAACGGTGCCATCTGGATAGCCGAATGAAAGCTGTTATTGTAAGCAAACTCTACTAACGGTAGATGGTCCTCCCAACTGCCTCCGAAATCCATAACACATGACCTCAGCAGGTCCTCTAAAGTCTGAATGGTCCACTCTGACTGTCCATCTGTCTGTGGATGGAAAGCTGTACTGAAACGGAGCTGTGTGCCCAAGGCCTGCTGCAGACTCTGCCAGAAACAAGACGTGAACCGTGGATCTCTATCCGAAATGATACTCAATGGAACACCATGTAGTCTGATAATCTCTCGGCAATACAGATCTGCCAATCGATCCAGGGAATCAGTCCTCCGAATCGCTAAGAAGTGCGCGGATTTGGTTAATCGATCTACGATTACCCAAATCGCGTCATGGCCTCGTCGTGTCCTCGGCAATCCTACCACAAAGTCTATGGTAATGTGATCCCACTTCCACTCAGGAATAGGAATCCGCTAAAGTAATCCTGCAGGTCTCTAGTGTTCAGCCTTCACCTGCTGACAGACAAGACATCTAGCTACGAAATCCACGATGTCTTTCTTCATGCCGTTCCACCAGTAGGAACGCCTCAAGTCTCGATACATACGGGTCCCGCCTGGATGGATCGCAAATCGAGAACGGTGTGCCTCCTGAAGTAGCTCCTGTAAGACCGGATGAGACTGAGGTACGCATAATCTGCCTCGGAAGTATATAACACCCTCCTCGTCTCGTGTGAACTCGGTCTGCTGCCCGGAAGCTATCTGACTGCTAATGAACTGCAAATGCTGATCACCAGCCTGGGCCTCTCGGATCCTAGTCCTGATCGACGACTGAGCAACCATGGTAACCAGAATACCCTGCTCTGTCGGTCCCTGCTCCTCAAGGTCTAACTCAGAAAAACTCTGAATCAAATCCGTAACCGAAATCCGGTGGCAAGCTAAAGTCCCTCTGGACTTCCTGCTGAGCGCATCGGCAACCACATTAGCTTTCCCCGGGTGGTAGCTAATGGTACAATCGTAGTCCTTCAGGAACTCCATCCATCTCCTCTGTCGGAGATTAAGCTCCTTCTGAGTGAAAATGTATTTGAGACTCTTATGATCAGTGAGAATCTCAAATGTGATACCGTATAAATGACGCCAAAGCTTCAGAGAAAAGATGATGGCGGCTAACTCCAAGTCATGAACTGGGTAGTTCTTCTCATGCTCCTTCAGCTGACGAGAAGCATAAGAGACTACTCTGCCGTGCTGCATCAGAACAGCGCCCAAACCTTGAAGTGACGCGTCGGTGTAAAGTACAAATCCATCCTCTCCAGAAGGTAAAACCAAAACTGGAGCCGACACTAATCTCCGCTTCAGCTCCTGAAAGCTGGTCTCACAATCCTCTGCCCACGTAAACTTCACGCCCTTCCTGGTAAGGCGTGTCAGCGGCATAGCAATACGCGAGAAACCCTCAACGAACCGTCTGTAATATCCTGCTAGTCCCAGAAAACTGCGGATCTCCTGAACTGACTTCGGCTGCTCCCAACCGGTGACAGCCTCGATCTTCTGAGGATCAACTGAAATACCTCTGCTAGAGACCACGTGTCCCAGAAAACCGACTGAAGATAGCCAGAATGCACACTTGCTGAACTTTGCGTACAGCTGATGCCGTCGAAGAATCTCCATAACTGTTCGAAGATGCTGTGCGTGCTCCTCATCGGAACGCGAGTAGACCAATATGTCATCAATGAAAACGATAACAAACTGATCCAGATACTCCAGAAAGATGCGGTTCATCAAGTCCATAAACACCGCTGGAGCATTGGTAAGCCCAAATGGCATTACCAAAAACTCATAATGACCGTATCTGGTACGGAACGCTGTCTTCTGAATATCTGAGTCTCTGACTCTCAGCTGATGATATCCGGATCGCAGATCAATCTTAGAATACACTGAAGTACCTCTGAGCTGATCAAACAAATCCTCAATCCGTGGTAATGGATATTTATTTCTGACGGTCACTGAATTCAGCTGCCTGTAGTCAATACATAACCTCATGGTACCGTCTTTCTTCTTGACAAATAATACTGGAGAACCCCATGGTGAAACACTAGGGCGTATAAATCCCCTATCCAAAAGCTCCTGGAGTTGAACCTTCAGCTCGTTCAACTCTTTCGGTGCCATACGATACGGAGCTTTCGATGTCGGCCCGGTTCCCAGAATCAGCTCAATAGTGAACTCCACTGGCCTTCTAGGTGGCAAACCAGGTAGCTCCTCTGGAAACACATCCGGATACTCTCGGGCTACTGGAACGTCGGAGAGCTGCAAACTACTGCTGTCGTCTGTACTAATCAAAGATAATAGGAAACCCTGACAGCCATGTGACAACAGCTTCTGAGCCTGAATCGCCGAAATAATCGAGATGCCGTCGTCTCTAATGCCAGTGAAACTCCACGAGGGTTGGTTCGGAGGCTAGAAGGTGACCACCCTCGTCTGGCAATCAACGGTAGCATGATATACTGATAGCCAATCCATGCCAAGTATGATATCAAACTCGATCATCTCTAATACTAGAAGATCTACCGTAAGTGTCATCTTGCCAAAGTCTAACGGGCAACCTCTGACCTCTTGGGTGACGTCTAAAGTATCACCAGACGGTAGGGAGATGGTCAACTGCTGCAGTCTAACAGTAGGTAATCTACCAATCTCCCGCATAAAGGTACGGGATATAAAAGAGTGCGAACTACCAGTATCAATCAAAATATCAGCGGAAAATGCATAAATGGAAATCGTACCGCGGAAAACGGATCCGTCGGCCCGCTGAGCATCCTCTCTGGTAATCGCATAAACACGACCAGTCTCTGGCGGAGGAGGAGGTGGTAACGCTGCCAGCGGCTGCTGCGACTAGGCAGAAGCCTGCCACTGAGGCGCTGCTGGACCATGTGCCAGAGAAGACTGAGAGGATGGTGACTGATACTGTGCAGCTGGCTGGAACTGAGTCTGGTACTGCCCCTGAGTCGGATAATAAGGTCCTGGAATAGAACTCTGGGGTGCTATGGAAGCACTGGAGTACTCCTGTCCAAGCATGCCAAATGCTGCTGTTGAGGGAGCTGCTCCCTACTGACGCTGTGAAGATTGGGCTTTCTGCCCTCCTCGATATGCCCCTGACTGACTAGACTGTCCCCTCTGACCTGACCCTCCGGAAGCCGTGTGCTGAGCCTTCAGCTGACAATCTCGGCTCTGGTGCCCCGGCAGTTTGCAATAAAAGCAAACTGACTGTCCCAGAGAGCAAGCTGGGGTGAGGTGATCTCTGGATCCACATTTGAAACAATGAGTATCATTGGGAGGTGGTTGCCGGTTCTGCTGAGAAAACCGGGAACGTCCTGAAGAAGACCGCCCTGACTTCTGAGGCCTACGAGAGGAGTACTGGCACGGAAACAACCCTCTGGATCGGTCGGCTGACCGATCCATAAGCTATCGCTTCTGTACGCAGCTGGATCGGTTTACCGACCGATCCAGGAGTGCACTGATTGGTCGGCAGACCGATCCAGTGACTCACTGATCGGTCAGCCTGACCGATCCAGTGGCTCACTGATCGGTCGGCTGACCGATCAGTGAGCTTCGTTCTCCTCTGTTCGCATCTGGATCGGTCGGCTGACCGATCCATAACAGGTGCCAACTCTCTGTTCGCGCATGGATCGGTCAGTTGACCGATCCAGTGGCACAACTCGACCCTGATCGGTCTGTAGACCGATCTGGGTTCTGATTTCACACTGAAACTACTGATTTCAGCACTATTTCGTGCCTCAATCACATGTAATATTCTAAGATGGCTAGGAAACACTCTAACAATGACAACTAACATTCTAACATCATATATTTAACATTCTAAGCATAATCTAAAACATGGTTCGTTAGCTCATGGCGTTTAACATGCTAACACAAAGAGTAATAGAAATACTAAAGTTCATATGCTTAATTGAAATTGCTAGATCCCTAGGATCTTTATTCCATGTTCCATCCACACACATCCTCATCATTGCATTGACCTCCAGCCTCCGCTAGTCCATCTTTCCTTTACCCTTATCTGCAGTATAAGGAAAATAGAATCTGTAAGCTTAAAGCTTAGTAAGAAACCAACTACCTCACAAAACATGCATACGATGCTAATGATGCTTTGAAAACATGCTATTTAAAACA
This sequence comes from Zingiber officinale, assembly GCF_018446385.1. Classification (NCBI taxonomy): domain Eukaryota; kingdom Viridiplantae; phylum Streptophyta; class Magnoliopsida; order Zingiberales; family Zingiberaceae; genus Zingiber; species Zingiber officinale. Next base: position 17,259,984 of record NC_055992.1, read on the forward strand.
TATGCTGAACATATAAAACATGGCATGGCATACAATCATCCAAACATGTATAACGAACTGAACATAGAGTTATCATGCATATTCACGGGGAAAAACTAAGCTGGAGCATGATACTGAAACTGAAACTGAAACTAAGCTAAAACTGATCTTAAACTATAATCACTTAATTAGTTTATGAGTTTGAAAGCTATTATCATAATAAGTGAAAATACATAATCATGTTGCTATTTGGGCCCGACAACTGTACGTGCTGTGCGCGCATCCCTAACTAGACCCGGGTTTGCAAGTCCCGAATTTAGTAGGGTTATTAAGTTGTCTGAACCTAGAACTAGGATATCTGAACTTAGGGACCGACTACTGAAAATAAAATACTGGTATAGCTGAATTTACTTATCTTGCTATTACTAGGTTATCTGAACCTAATGCTAGGTTGTCTGAACCTAGAGGCGACTGTGGGAGCCCACCCATTGGACCGTAGTCCCATGAAAGTTGTAGTAAGGCTAACTAAGCTATTTTAAATGCTTCTATTGCATTTACTGAGCTATTAAAAATGCCTAAGTTGCATTTTACTGAGCTAATCATTTAATCGAACATCTAGTGTGCTTAAACTCTCCTCTCTATTAGGGAGACTACCTTTAGGCACCCAACAACATCTAAACCTCCAACTGAAGGGGGAAAGACGTGTCCGGCCCATCTAAAGGTACTCACTAAATCCCTAAATCTACGAGGAGGGTTAAATACACCCTATATATCGAAAACTCTGCATATAACTAAACCGATGCATAGAAAACCAAACGGAAGCTACTTATACTGCAGGTGAGGGGTTTCTTACCTCGTACGCTAATTTCCTTACAATTCTATTTGCTAGAATTCCGGTGGAGACGACTTCTCGACGATCTTCTCGCGTCTAAGCGTTCCCCTCGCGAAGGAGAGCGTCCTCGTGCCGGAGTTATCACCGGAAGATGTCCTTGGGGCCCTAGGGAGAGAACCCTAGGTCTTCCTTGTGGTTGGCGCCGAGAGAAGGAGGAGAGGGAGAGGTGGCGTCGGTGAGGTTAGGGTGAAGGAGAAGTTGCCGAACCAACACAAAAATAAACCAAACCCCACTTATGTTTTCCTATTTATATTAAGTGGGTATTTTGGCCCAACTCAATTATAAATATATTTGATTCTCCTTTCTCTCAGCACGGCCCTGCTGGGTTCACCGGTTACTAAGGCTAACTAAAGGTTTAGCGGACCCGAGAGGTCCCGGGTTCGATTCCCGCTTAACCCATTTTACTTTTCTATTCATTTTTGCTACTTCCGATACTCTAAAAATTTCAGAAAAATATCTAATAATTCCAGAAAAATCATAGAATATTCCTAAAATAGTTTTGAGAATTTTCGGGCGTTACAATCCCCCATACCTTATAAAAAGTTCATCCTCGAACTTAGAATAATTCTGGGTACTTCTGTCTCATGCTGGCTTCTGTCTCCCAAGTTGCCTCTTCTGCTGTGTGACTGTGCCAAATAACTTTAACTAAGGGTACTTCCTTGTTCCGTAATTTCTTAACTGCTCGGTCTATTATCTGAATAGGCCGACTATCATAGCTGAGGTCTTCGCGGATTTGTACCGACTGGAGCTCGATCACCTGTGTGGCATCTGGGGTATGCTTCTTCAGCATAGAGGCATGTAATACGTTGTGGACAGCTGACATTTCCTGGGGTAGCTCTAGCTCATATGCTACCTTGCCCACTCTTCTGCTGATAAGGTATGGTCCCACATATCTGGGACTAAGTTTGCCCTTCTTCCCAAAATGCATCACTCCCTTCATGGGAGCTACTCTGAGGAACACTGTATCCCCGACTGAAAACTCTAAGGGTCTGCGCCGTGTATCAGCATAGCTTTTCTGGCGGCTCTAAGCTGTCTCTATCCTCTGGCGGATCTGCTGTATAGTTGTTGTGGTATCTGCCACTAGATCTGTCTGAAGTTCTATCTCTTTTTGTTCACCACTCTCATACCAGCAGATTGGAGATCTACACCTCCGCCCATAGAGAGCCTCGTAAGGTGCCATACCGATAGTGGCCTGATAGCTGTTGTTGTATGCAAATTCTGCTAGACTCAGATATTTGCACCAACTTCCTTTGAAATCTAGGGCACATGCTCGGAGCATATCTTCGAGTACCTGATTTACTCGCTCCGTCTGTCCATCTGTCTGAGGATGGAAGGCTGTGCTGAACTTTAGCTTCGTGCCCAAAGCTGACTGTACACACTCCCAGAAGTGTGATGTGAACCTACTGTCTCTGTCTGATATGATGGTTCGTGGGACTCCATGTAGTCTGACGATCTCCTTGAGATACAACTGTGCTAGCTGTTCCATGGAGTAGGATATCTTGATAGCTAAGAAGTGGGCTGATTTAGTCAACCTGTCGACTATTACCCAGATGGCGTCAAAACCATTCGTGGTTCTGGGTAATCCCACTATAAAATCCATAGAAATGTCTTCCCACTTCCATTCTGGGATCTGGATGGGCTGCAAGACTCCTCCTGGTCTCTGATGTTCTGCCTTAACCCTCTGACAGGTTAGGCAGGTGCTGACATATCGAGCGATGTTCCTCTTCATCCCCGACCACCAAAAACGTTTCTTCAAGTCCTGGTACATTTTGGTGGAGCCAGGATGCATCGCATAGGGAGTCTTGTGAGCCTCATCTAGGATTTTCCTTTGTAGTTCCTCCTGATCTGGAACACATAGCCTGTCACTGAAATACAACACCCCGCTATCTGATATTCTGAACTCTCCACCTTCTGATTCTGCTAATCCTTGCTTGATTTTCTGGATTTCAGGATCCTGTTCCTGAGCTGTCTGGATGTCACCAAGCAAGGTCGACTCTAAGGTCATAGTAGAGAGCTGTCCGACTATGAGCTCGAGACCGAAATCTGAGATCTCCTTCTGTAGGGGTGGTGACATGGCTGCTAGAGATAATAAGGTAGCACTGGACTTTCTGCTAAGTGCATCTGCTACCCTATTGGCTTTCCCTGGGTGGTAGAGGATGTCTATATCGTAGTCCTTGACCAGCTCTAACCATCTGCGCTGTCGCATATTCAGATCCTTCTGAGTGAAGAAGTACTTCAGACTCTGATGATCTGTATACACTCTGCACTGAGCTCCATACAAGTAATGTCTCCAAATTTTTAGAGCGAACACCACTGCTGCAAGCTCAAGGTCATGAGTAGGGTAATTCTTCTCATAGTCCTTGAGTTGCCTGGAGGCATAGGCTATCACCTTGCCATTTTGCATCAGCACTGCTCCTAGTCCCAACTTCGAGGCATCACTATATATGTCAAAACTATCTGCGTTCTCTGGTAGAGTCAGAATAGGTGCACTGGTCAATCTCCTTTTTAGCTCGCTGAAACTGTTCTCGCAGTCCTCTGTCCACTGAAATTTTCTGTTCTTTCTGGTAAGAGCTGTCAGTGGGGAGGCTATCCTGGAGAAGTCCTCTACGAATTTCCTGTAGTAACCTGCTAATCCCAGAAAGCTTCTGATCTCACTGGCGTTCTTGGGTCTTTTCCAGTTGCTCACAGCTTCTATCTTCCTGGGGTCTACCATGATACCATCCTTTGAGATGATGTGACCCAGGAAGGACACCTGATCTAGCCAAAATTCATACTTGGTGAACTTGGCGTACAGCTGATTCTGCTGAAGGGTCTGCAATACTGTCTTCAGGTGCTCTGCGTGTTCTTCCTGAGTTCTGGAATAGATAAGAATGTCATCGATGAACACGATAACGAACTTATCTAAATATTCCCTGAATATCCTGTTCATGAGGTCCATGAAAGTAGCTGGAGCATTTGTCACGCCGAAGGGCATGACTACGAACTCATAGTGTCCGTATCTGGTCCTGAATGCTGTCTTGGGTATATCCCCTTCCTTAACCTTCACCTGATGATAACCTGATATGAGGTCTATCTTAGAGAACACTGCTGCTCCCTTTAGCTGATCGAACAGGTCATCAATTCTGGGAAGAGGATACCTGTTCTTGATGGTAACTTGGTTCAACGCTCTGTAATCTATACACAGGCGCATGCTCCCGTCCTTCTTCTTCACGAATAATACTGGCGCTCCCCATGGTGGGTGACTAGGGCGTATGAAGCCTTTGTCAAGTAGCTCCTGTAATTGCTCATGAAGTTCCTTCAATTCTGCTGGAGCCATGCGGTAGGGTGCTTTGGAAATAGGGTTGGTACCGGGAATGAGCTCTTTTTCAAATTCAATCTCCCTGTCTGGTGCTAGTCTTGGTAACTCTCCAGGGAAGACTGCTGGGGTAGTCACATACGACTCGGACCTCTGCTAGCTGTGGGTCCTTATCCTGACTAGTACTGACTACGTATGCTAAAAATCCCGTACACCCTGAATCCATTAATCTCTGTGCCTTCATCGCTGAGAGAAACCTCTTGGCCTTTCTCTTCGGTTCTCTGACGAACTCGAACTGTGCTTCTGCTTCAGGTTGGAATATGACTTTCTGTTTACGACACTCTATAGAAGCGCCGTATCTGATCAGAAAGTCCATTCCAAAGATAACGTCATAGTCGGTCATCTCTAGCACTATCAGATCACAAAAGAGCTCTCTGTCTGCTATAATGACCGGCACTGCTCTGAGCCAGTGCGTGGATGCCATGATCTCTCCTGAAGGTAGTGTCGTCAAAAACTGACCACTGAGTACCTCTGAGGGTATTTCTAATTTTTCGGAGAACATCCTGGCTATATATGAATGGGTTGCCCCAGTATCAAATAGAACAGTAGCACTATACTGTAAAATGCTAATCTGACCTGTGACAACTGTCGAGGCATTGGCTACGTCCTCTCTGGTGAGTGAGTAGATCCTCGCATTCGCCGTAGCTGGAGGGGCTTCTAATCTGCCCTGGCTGATAAGTGGACCTTCTAGAGCGGCCTGCATCTGATATAACTGAGCTGGCTGGCCTGCATACTGAATCTGCTGTGGCTGAGGAAGACCGGTCTTGTTCGGGCACTGCTTGGCCATGTGCCCTTCTTGTCCACATTCAAAGCATCCTCGTGTGCCCTTGCGACAAACCCCTGGGTGGAATTTCCCACAAGTAGCACACTTTGGATAACTGGGTCGCTTGCTAGATGGTCCTCCTTTTGGGTCACTCCCTGATTTGCGCTTGCTGTTGGAGTTCCCTTTCCAGTTAGAGCTGTGGCCTTGCTGTTTTTGAGTGTGAGGGTTTCCTTAGCCTTTGGACTCTGAGGAGACTTGCTTCTGCCGCTTTATGCTGTTCTGGTAATGCTCTGTGGTCAGGGCACTGCTCACTAACTCCTCTGTGGTTTGTGGCCTATGTATGCCACCAGCCACGTTCACTGCTATCTCTGGCCTCAGCATCTTGAGCATCAACCGGATTCGTTCCTTCTCTGTGCTGACTAGCTCTGGGCATAGACGAGCCAACCTGTTGAATTTCTTCACGGCTTCCTCCACTGAAAGGTGGCCCTGACGAAACTCAGTGAACTCGTCGTAGTGGCGGTTTGTAACCCGCATGTGAAAGAACTCCTCAAAGAATTCTTTCTCGAAGTCTGCCCATGTCATCTGATTTACTGGGCGCTTCGCTCTGATTCTCTCCCACCACATACGTGCATCTCCTGTCAAATAGAAGGAGGCGCACTTCACCTTCTCATGTTCTGGCCAGTCCAGAAGCTCCATCGTACTCTCCAGTGTTTTGAACCATGCCTGAGCATCCCATGGTTCACTGGTGCCTGAGAAGTTCTCGGGCTTAACTCTCTGCCACTGGATCAAATAAGCTTCTCTCTTTGCCTCTACTGCTGCTGGGGCTACTGGTGCCGTAGGCTGGACTGGTGGAACCTCTAAGACCACTGGAGTCGTCAGATTTGGTTCCGGGGTGACTGTGGGGTATGTGATTAGCCCGAGGGTGGCTATCTCTGTTCATTCATTGTCATGAATCGAGCCACTAATAAGGTGCGGGAGGCAATGTTGGTCGGAAGCATCCAACGATCGAACCTGAAGTTTGATAATGGCAAAGGATTCAAAGTTAAGGGTTGTTGTTATCTAACATGGTTGAATGAGTATTTCAGGAAAGTCCTAGCTGCGGTTAGGCAAAGGGAAAAACCCTAGGGGGTGGTAACCCTAGGGGGTGGTAACCCTATGCGGAAAGTCTTGGCAGGTCGATGGCTTCAGGCAAAAGTCCTAGGGGGTGGTAACCCTAGGTGGAAAGTCCTGGTGTCGCGAACTAGGTGAAAGTCTGGACTAGCCGGGAAGCGGATGTCCAGCAGAAAGTCCGGAAGCATCGAGTGCTGAGCAAAAGTCCAATCGATCTGGAGGATCGACTGGCAACAGGTAAATCTCCTAAGTGGAGTAGGTGAGGACGCGTTCCCCGTAGAGGGAACAGTAGGCGTCGGGTCGACCTAGGATTTCCGGTTGGAAATCCGAAGTCAGACTCGGACAGTCCGAAGACTGTCAATTCTTCTTTACGATGTTTTTCTGTCTTGCAGGGGATTTTGCTCGGACTAACCTTTGTTTGCAGGTGAGGAACCTGCTGGAAAAAGGCTGTCCGGGCGCCCGGGACCAAAGTTTATCCCCTGCGCAAAGTTGACACGTGCAGCATCCTGGTTGGTTGGCCACGTCACACTCCAGGCGCCCGGAAGGGATCCAGGCGCCCGGAACATCATATAAAAGAAGGGTCAAGGTGCATCTTCAAAAAACACAACAATCTAAGTAATCTCCCTGCGACAAGCTGCTAACGACTCGATCCAGAAAGTGCTGCAACGACACCCCGACAACCCGGAGCTTCGATTTAGTCTTTTGTTGTCGGTATAATCTGTTTACTGCTTTAAATTGTAGTTAATCTGTAATAGTTTTATCGTGCTTATAGTTGTTGCCCACGGAAAGCGATCAAGGATCACGGGCCTTCGAGTAGGAGTCGCTTTAGGCTCCGAACGAAGTAAATCTTCCTGTCTCTCTGTGTTTGTTATTTCTTTATTCTGCTACGCTTTTACTCGTTTGTTTTACGAATCGAAAGAAATAGCCACGAACGCTATTCACCCCCCCTCTAGCGTGGTCTCGATCCAACAATTGGTATCAGAGCGGGGTCGTTTTAAATTGATGCAACCACCTTTCAAAACAAATTTTTCTTTCGATTTTATATTTTTCGGAGTCAATTAGAATTTAGCCTTAAAGCTTTATTCTAATTCTTTTATCGAATCGGCTTTTGCCCGAAGTTGGTGCAACACCACTTGAGCTCGTTATTATTATTACTATTCTTTATTCCCGCACTACTAATCCAAGACGTAGTCTTGGAACATATATTTTTGTTGTTTTTGTTGCATATTACAAATGGCTCAACAAGAGGGGTTCAGTACTGTTCGTCCCCCACTATTCTCCGGAGATAATTTCGGTTATTGGAAGGGAAGAATGGAGACGTATCTGAAGATTCAGTTCGAAACATGGATGTGTTGGTTGCTACTCGGAAAGCCTAGAGGTTCCACTGTACAAAAATTTTGTATAAAGGTCTGAACCTTTTCCTAGCTACCATGTGTTCTTTTAAATTAAATTTTGGATCGCCTGCGGAACTTAACACGTTTGATCCAAAACTTAATCTATTTGTTCTTTTAGGTTTTGACTTGGATCTCCTGCGGAACTTAACACGTTCGATCCAAATCACCTAAGTTATTAATTCCATTAAATATTAATTTTCATAATTGGTTCCCAGTACTGACGTGGCGAGGCACATGACCTTCTTGGATATAGGAGCAACCACCACCGACTAGACAAAACCTTTTATAGAAAGATAATATTTAATTTCCTAAAATAACTTTAGGTTAACCAAAAGGAACAATCAAATCACAAGGAAAAGAAGAAAACATAAGAACACTACATCGAAAATAAATTCGAAATACTAGAATCGTAAGCCTCTTGCATTTGGTATTATTTCCAAAAATAACTAGTATGATGCGGAAAGGAAAAATACTAGTTATACCTTTTAGAAAGACCTCTTGATCTTCTACCGTATTCCTCTTCTAACCTCGGACGTTGTGTGGGCAACGATCTTCCGAGATGAGAACCACCAAGCACCTTCTTCTTCCTTCTAGGTTTCGGCCACCAAAATTCTCCAAGAGAAGTAGAGGTCCGACCACCACCACCAAGCTCCAAGGGATGCAAGAAATAAAACCTCCTTTCTCTCTTTCTTCTCCTAGCTAGAACCGGCCACCATCAAGAGCTCCAAGAGGGATTGCCACCGGCCACAAGAAGAAGAGAAGAGAAGAGAAAGAAGCTAGGGCCAGCCACCAAGGAGGAAAAGAGAGGAAGAATAGAATAGAGTTGTTCACCATGAAGCCTTCTCTACCCCCTCTTTTATAATCCTTGGTCTTGGCAAATAAGGAAATTTAATTAAAAACTTCCTTAATTATTTTGCCATGAAAAAGAAAATTTTATTTAATTAAAAATAATTTCCTTTTCACAAATACAATGGCCGGCCACACCATTCCACAAATCAAGGAAATTTTAATTCACACAAGAATTAAAACTTCCTAATTTGCTTTCGGAAATTTATAAAAATTTTTCAAATAATTTTTCCCTTCATGGTGGTTAATAAAAAGGAAATTTTATAAATTAAAATATTTCTTTTAAACATGTGGATAAAAAGAAAGTTATCTCTAAAAATTAAAATCTCTTTTAATCTACAAATAAGGAAAGATATCAAATCTTTTCTTAATCTTTTGTAGAAACTTATAAAAGAGAATATTTAATTTTAAACTCTCTTTTAAATCATGAACATGATTAAAATTGAAAGTTTTCTTAAAATTTAAAATTCTCCTTTAATCAACAAATAAGGAAAGATTTCAAATTTTAAACTCTCTTTTAAACATGTAGATGATTTACAAATAAGGAAAGTTTTTACCAAAAATTAAAACCATCCTTTTAATCTACAAATAAGGAAAGAGATTAATCTCTTCTCTTAATCTTTTGTAGAAAGTTATAAAAGAAAATTTTTAATTTTTTAAACTCTCTTTTAAAATCATGATATCCACATAAGAAATAATTTTAATAAAAAAAACCTTTTTAATATTCTACATGGCTCATCCACTTGGACTTGGCCGGCCCTAGCTTGGGTTCCAAGCTAGCTTGGCCGGCCCCATTGGATGGGTAAGAAGGTGGGTATGCGGTGGGTATAAATCTCTATATACTAGAGGCTACGATAAGCACCGAGAGGAGGAATTGGTTTTGGTCTCCCGATGAAATTAAGCATCCCGTGTTCGCCCCGAACACACAACTTAATTTCATCAATAATAATTCATTCCACTAAAGAACTATTATTGAACTACCACACCAATCCCAAATTACATTTTTGGGCTCCTTCTTATTATGAGTGTGTTAGTCTCCCTGTGTTTAAGATAACAAATGTCCACTAATTAAGTAAGTTACTGACAACTCACTTAATTAATATCTAGCTCCAAGAGTAGTACCACTCAACTTCATAGTCATGTCGGACTAAGTCCACCTGCAGGGTTTAACATGACAATCCTTATGAGCTCCTCTTGGGGACATTCTCAACCTAGATCACTAGGACACAGATTCCTTCTATAATCAACAACACACACTATAAGTGATATCATTTCCCAACTTATCGGGCTTATTGATTCATCGAACTAAATCTCACCCATTGATAAATTAAATAAATAAATATCAAATATATGTGCTTGTTATTATATTAGGATTAAGAGCACACACTTCCATAATAACTGAGATCTTTGTTCCTTTATAAAGTCAGTATAAAAGAAACGACCTCTAATGGTCCTACTCAATACACTCTAAGTGTACTAGTGTAATTATATAGTTAAGATAAACTAATACCTAATTACACTACGACCTTCCAATGGTTTGTTCCTTTCCATTATGGTCGTGAGCTACTGTTTATAATTTATAAGGTACTGATAACATGATCTTCTGTGTGTGACACCACACACCATGTTATCTACAATATAAATTAATTGAACAACTACATTTATCATAAATGTAGACATTTGACCAATGTGATTCTTATTTCTAGATAAATGTTTATACCAAAAGCTAGGCTTTTAGTATACACTCTAACAATCTCCCACTTATACTAAAAGACTAAGTTGCCATATCTGCTGCCATACATCTGATTCCCAACCCTTCAACATGCCCATCAAAAGCTCTTGCCTTAAGGACCTTAGTGAAAGGATCTATAGGTCATCACCGATGCAGGCGGCAACAACTTCTCCTCGTTTATACTATTTCTCGTATTGGGTGGTACTTGCGCTCTATTGTGTTTACTTGCCTTATAGACTTATGGTTTCTTTGAGTTTGCTACTGCACCAACATTATTACAATAAATTGTAATAATCTTTGGATAAACCAGAAATCGTATCTAAGTCTATCTTGAGGTTATTGAGTCATTCAGCTTTTATGGCTGCCTCAGAGGCTTGCCATATACTAAACTTCTATGGTGGAGTCCAGAAAAACACCTATGCTTATCACTCTTCCATAGTTATGACTTTACCTCCTAAAGTAAACACAAAACCCCGAGGTTGACTTATTATTGTCCCTATCCGATTAGAAATCAAAATCCATGTAACCCACAAGGACCAAATTAACTGTCTTGTAAGCTAGCATATAATCTCTAGTACCTCTAAGGTACTTCAATATATGATTTACTGCAGTCCACTGTCCTTGTCTAGAGTTACTTTGATATCTGCTAACTATGCCCTTGGCAAAATAGATTTCTGATCTCGTGCATAGCATACATTAGGCTTCTGTCAGCCGAAGCATAAAGAACTGCCTTTATTTCCTTTATCTTCTTTGATGTCTACAGAGACATCTTTAGATAAAGTTACTCTATCCTGAAAAAGGTAAGAAACCTTTCTTGGAGTTTTGTATGCTTAAAACGAGCAAGGATTTTTTCGATGTATGAAGCTTGGGATAAGTAAAATATTCTTTTCTTGCGATCCCTTATTACTTTGATCTCAAGAATATTTACATTCCTTCATATCGAATTGTTTGGACGACCATACCCTTACTTCTGACAACACTTTGATATTATTTCCAACTACCAAAAATGTTATCTACGTATAGTACAAGAAATACCACCACGTTTCTATCACGCCTTTTGTATACACAAGACTTATCCGGTTACTAAATAAATATATAGACTTTAATAAACCGGATGTTCTAAGACCTTGAAGCTTTGCCTCAGTCCATAGACTGATTGAGCTTGCACACAAGATGCTCTTAGCCCTTTGCAATGAACCCTTCTGGTTGCTTTATATGGATGCTTTCTTCAAGACTTCCATTTAAGGAATGTTGTCTTGACATCCACTTGCCAAATAGATAAAAGAATCCGGATAGACTTAAGCATGGCTACCAGTGAAAAAGTTTCCTTTTTCATCAAGCCTTGCCTTGAAAGTTTCTACCTTCCTGTCTATCCTTCTTTTCCTATTATAGACTTTTTACACCCAAAGGTTTTTACACCACTTGGTGGTTTTACAAGCTTCCAGATTTTATTAGAATACATATATTCTAATTCTATTATTCATTACTCTTTGCCAAGATGCTGCATATTTATCTTGGAGTGCTTCGTCACATGTCCGGAGATCAGGTTCATGTCCTTCAGGGATCGAGTCCAAAAACTCTCCCAAAACATGAATCTTTTAAGGTTGCTTAACAACCCTCCCACTACGACAAGACATTTTTTTTTTTAATTGTGTATCATTTGTGATACGTGTTGTAGTTTTCCTTGTGGTATCTCATCTTGTACAGTTGGTACTAGTTTAGACATGTCTTTTATTATTTCCTTAAGAACAAATTTACTTATGAGCACGTGGTTCATTATATAGTCCTTTTCTAAAAAACAGTCATTGATGCTAACAATGACCTTCTGATTTTTAAGACTATAAACCTACTTTTGTTTATCTAGGATAACTTACAAACAAGTGAACTCCTATCCAACTTATCATTATCTCTCATATGTGCTGGATTACCCGAATCCGAATATGCTTCAAAATAGGCTTACGCCTATTCAGCAACTCTATATGAGTAGAGAGTTATGACTTTGGAAGGTACTACATTCACTTCCGTTTCCAGAGCATATCCTTAAAACAAATTTGGTAATTTTCTGAATAACTCATCACCTATCTAATTATTCCATAAGAGTCATATACCTTTTTTCTACTACATCATTCTGTTGCGGTGTACCAGATGTAGTTAGTTGGGATTAAAATCCAACTTCTGATAAGTGACTCCTAAATTCTCCCAAGAGGTACTTGCCACTACGATCTTACCATAGTGACTTTTACTTTAACATTTCTCCGCATCAGCCTTGTACTCTTTGAACTAATCAAAGTACTTAGTCTTGCGGCACATTAAGTAAATTTATTTGTATCTTGAATAGTTGTCTATAAAATAGACAAAATATTCAATACTACCTCTTGTCTGGATAGTCATAGGATCACACAAATCAGAATGAATCAATTTCAACATATATTTGACTCCATACCCCTTAAAAGCTTCTTGGTTATTTTCTTTCTAAGTAAGACTCACAGGTTGGAAAGATTTCCACTACCAATGAACCCAAAAGTTCATCAGCTACCAATGAATCCTACTCAAGTATAACCTAGCTTTTAGATGCCAAAGATATAATTGGTTCTTTTCTGAAGGTTGCTTTCTCTTAAAATTAGAAGATGTGTTACTAATTTCCATTTGTTGCATCGTGGGAGTTATTGGATTATAAATTGTCAACCATCATACCAGAATAGATAATTTCCTTATTTTTCTTGATAACATCTTTGTTATCAAAATAGAAACAATATCTATAATAGTTTAGAAACTGAAATCAGGTTCTTTCTAAACTTGGTACGTTAAGACAATTACTTAAAATCCATATTTTATTCTTATCAAAGGATAAACATCTCCCACTGCAACAACTACCACTTTTACAGTAGTGCTCATGTGGACGGTGATTTACCTTTCATTTAGTTGTCGGGTTTCCTGGAACCCTGAATTGCAGACATGATTAATGGCATCTTGTATCTACACTCCAGGTTCTGGTAGATAACACCACTAGACATGTTTCAACTAATGAATTAAATACACCTAAATTGTTCTTAGTTCTAAGAAGACAGTCTACCTTAATGTCCAAGTCCTATTTCCAATCATTACAATTGGGACTACTAAGTCTTTTTCTATAGTATGACTACTAGGGATTGACAAACATCCTAAGAATCACAAAAATATTTGGTCAAGATCAACTCCTTAAAATCTCCATGAATTTTGTATACAAAATCGAAGAGGAGATTTTATTCATTAATTTTATTATCTCATCAACTTTACTTTATGACGAATAAAATTAATAGTTGATCTGTCTTTGATCAAATATTTGGTCAAAACTCTTTGAATTTAAAATAACATTGATTCCTCAAACAATATTATTTAAATTCACCAACACCTCAAACACCGTGAATTTTGCATGCCACGTTAGTGTGGACGTATACAAAATTTAAACATTTGTAAGAGGAGGGTTTTACCCATTAATTATCTTGTCAATAAATCTTTATGACAAATAAAATTACCTCAAACACCGTGAATTTTGTATGCCACGTTAGTGTGGACGTATACAAAATCAAACATTTGTAAGAGGGGGTTTTATATTATCTTGTCAACCCTTTATTTGACAAATTAATAGTTGATTTTCTTCGGTCACACAAATAATAGCAGTGACTCGATGGGGAGGATACTATTAGACATGCCTAAGTGTATACCATTACTTGACACTAAGTCCATTAATAAGATTATGCCCTTCCGTTGGGGAAGATCACACTCTTAATTAACTTCCTATAGTCATCCAAAATTGGAAGTCTATTCTAGTGATCCACAAACAAGCTCATCCGTTATGGAGGAAGGCACTCAGAGCCAACGCGCAAGCTTGTTTGCATCACTTACAAACCAGTAATGGAGACCATGGGATTTATTTAAAAATCCCTCTCCCACTTAGTTATTTATAAACGAGGAATTTTTAACTATACTAGTCTATGTATACTAACATGCACACACAGTACAATATAAAAGCAATAAATAGAAAATCTAATTTTCAACTATTATGGCTTTTATCTATTGTTGTCCTCCGTGTGTCACCAACCCTAGCTGCTGCCATCTTTGGCCACTAGCATCGGGTCTAGTTGTCGCATCCATCTTGCTACTTGTTCCGCTGCGCCTCTGGTCCTCAAAAAGTTCCACGCCTTGCAAGATTCGATTCGCGACATATATAGAATTTTTACATTTTTCGATCCTATATTCCTCGAAGGAATGTACATGTATCTAGATCAAAAAATAAAATCCTAATAAAACTAAATACAGCTCCTGCTGTATTTTATAATACAATCATGCACACACAATAAAATGCCCTTGACATGTCCAAGGGTCCAATCACACACATAATAACTATAAGCCATAATAGTTGGATCCTGCATCCACAAAGTTAGCACATCCTACTATTATCCTGCCTAAATTATGTATGACATGTGCATAATTAAACTAATACCAAATACACAGAGGCAAATCCCTAGCTCTGATACCAATTGTTGGTTGCTACTCGGAAAGCCTAGAGGTTCCACTGTACAAAAATTTTGTATAAAGGTCTGAACCTTTTCCTAGCTACCATGTGTTCTTTTAAATTAAATTTTGGATCGCCTGCGGAACTTAACACGTTTGATCCAAAACTTAATCTATTTGTTCTTTTAGGTTTTGACTTGGATCTCCTGCGGAACTTAACACGTTCGATCCAAATCACCTAAGTTATTAATTCCATTAAATATTAATTTTCATAATTGGTTCCCAGTACTGACGTGGCGAGGCACATAACCTTCTTGGATATAGGAGCAACCACCACCGACTAGACAAAACCTTTTATAGAAAGATAATATTTAATTTCCTAAAATAACTTTAGGTTAACCAAAAGGAACAATCAAATCACAAGGAAAAGAAGAAAACATAAGAACACTACATCGAAAATAAATTCGAAATACTAGAATCGTAAGCCTCTTGTATTTGGTATTATTTCCAAAAATAACTAGTATGATGCGGAAAGGAAAAATACTAGTTATACCTTTTAGAAAGACCTCTTGATCTTCTACCATATTCCTCTTCTAACCTCGGACGTTGTGTGGGCAACGATCTTCCGAGATGAGAACCACCAAGCACCTTCTTCTTCCTTCTAGGTTTCGGCCACCAAAATTCTCCAAGAGAAGTAGAGGTCCGACCACCACCACCAAGCTCCAAGGGATGCAAGAAATAAAACCTCCTTTCTCTCTTTCTTCTCCTAGCTAGAACCGGCCACCATCAAGAGCTCCAAGAGGATTGCCACCGCCACAAGAAGAAGAGAAGAGAAAGAAGCTAGGGCCGACCACCAAGGAGGAAAAGAGAGGAAGAATAGAATAGAGTTGTTCACCATGAAGGCTTCTCTACCCCCTCTTTTATAATCCTTGGTCTTGGCAAATAAGGAAATTTAATTAAAACTTCCTTAATTATTTTGCCATGAAAAAGAAAATTTTATTTAATTAAAAATAATTTCCTTTTACAAATACAATGGTCGGCCACCAATCCCTAAATCAAGGAAATTTTAATTCACACAAGAATTAAAACTTCCTAATTTGCTTTCGAAATTTATAAAATTTCTCAAATAATTTTTCCCTTCATGGTGGTTAATAAAAAGGAAATTTTATAAATTAAAATATTTCTTTTAAACATGTGGATAAAAAGAAAGTTATCTCTAAAAATTAAAATCTCTTTTAATCTACAAATAAGGAAAGATATCAAATCTTTTCTTAATCTTTTGTAGAAACTTATAAAAGAGAATATTTAATTTTAAACTCTCTTTTAAATCATGAACATGATTAAAATTGAAAGTTTTCTTAAAATTTAAAATTCTCCTTTAATCAACAAATAAGGAAAGATTTCAAATTTTAAACTCTCTTTTAAACATGTAGATGATTTACAAATAAGGAAAGTTTTTACCAAAAATTAAAACCATCCTTTTAATCTACAAATAAGGAAAGAGATTAATCTCTTCTCTTAATCTTTTGTAGAAAGTTATAAAAGGAAATTTTTAATTTTTTAAACTCTCTTTTAAAATCATGATATCCACATAAGAAATAATTTTAATAAAAAAACCTTTTTAATATTCTAGTGGCCGGCCACCTAAGCTTGGGACCCAAGCTTTGGCCGGCCACCTACATGGCTCATCCACTTGGACTTGGCCGGCCCTAGCTTGGGTTCCAAGCTAGCTTGGCCGGCCCCATTGGATGGGTAAGAAGGTGGGTATGCGGTGGGTATAAATCTCTATATACTAGAGGCTACGATAAGCACCGAGAGGAGGAATTGGTTTTGGTCTCCCGATGAAATTAAGCATCCCGTGTTCGCCCCGAACACACAACTTAATTTCATCAATAATAATTCATTCCACTAAAGAACTATTATTGAACTACCACACCAATCCCAAATTACATTTTTGGGCTCCTTCTTATTATGAGTGTGTTAGTCTCCCTGCGTTTAAGATAACAAATGTCCACTAATTAAGTAAGTTACTGACAACTCACTTAATTAATATCTAGCTCCAAGAGTAGTACCACTCAACTTCATAGTCATGTCGGACTAAGTCCACCTGCAGGGTTTAACATGACAATCCTTATGAGCTCCTCTTGGGGACATTCTCAACCTAGATCACTAGGACACAGATTCCTTCTATAATCAACAACACACACTATAAGTGATATCATTTCCCAACTTATCGGGCTTATTGATTCATCGAACTAAATCTCACCCATTGATAAATTAAATAAATAAATATCAAATATATGTGCTTGTTATTATATTAGGATTAAGAGCACACACTTCCATAATAACTGAGGTCTTTGTTTCTTTATAAAGTCAGTATAAAAGAAACGACCTCTAATGGTCCTACTCAATACACTCTAAGTGTACTAGTGTAATTATATAGTTAAGATAAACTAATACCTAATTACACTACGACCTTCCAATGGTTTGTTCCTTTCCATTATGGTCGTGAGCTACTGTTTATAATTTATAAGGTACTGATAACATGATCTTCTGTGTGTGACACCACACACCATGTTATCTACAATATAAATTAATTGAACAACTACATTTATCATAAATGTAGACATTTGACCAATGTGATTCTTATTTCTAGATAAATGTTTATACCAAAAGCTAGGCTTTTAGTATACACTCTAACAGGATGATCATTAAGACGGGACTTCAGCTACCTTCCGATGACGACGGCAAACCAACCCCCTGCGAGAAGTGGGATGCCTCTCTAATCAAAAAGGTGGAAGCCGACGCCAAAGCTACCTGCACCCTCCAGTGCGGCCTTACCAAAGAAGAACTCAACAGAGTCGGCCCGTTCTCTTCCGCAAAGGAGCTCTGGGAAAAGCTAGTCGAACTCCACGAAGGCACTAACGACACCAAGGTAAGTAAAAGAGATCTTTTACTTAATAAATTATATAATCTAAAGATGCAGGAAGGCGAGACGGCAAGTTCTCTACATGCGAGAATCCAAGACATCCTCAATTCTCTTCACGGAATCGGACAGAAGATAGAGAATCGGGACGTCATAAGGTATGTTTTAAACTCATTTCCAAGGAACACATTGTGGGCATCAATGGTAGATGCCTACAAAGTTTCCAAGGACTTGTCTTCAATAAAATTAGACGAATTATTTTGTGAATTTGAACTTCATGAGCAGACTAATGCACAGCCAACCGAGAAAGGTATTGCGTTGGTTGCAGGTACAAGTCGAACACGGGAACCGAGATCACGACGAAGAACGGAACCGGAGTCGGAGGTTGAACCAGACTCAGACGATGAAGACATTGAAATTACAACCGAGCTGGTAAACCTCGTGAAGAAGCTCTACAAAACGAAGGGCTTCAACAAAAGAGATCTAAAAAAGGTAGTAAAAACGAAGGAAGGTTCACAGAACTCAAAGATGAAGTTTGAAGTTACATGCTACGGCTGCAACCAAAAAGGGCACATCAAATCCAACTGCCCTAACCTGAAGGAGGTCAAAAAGCAAAGAAGGAAAAAGATCCTTAAGGCAACATGGGACGAATCTTCATCGGAGGACGACGACGACGAGCTCGAACAGACGAGTCTACTCGCATTAATGGCCCGGGACCAAATCGTCGAATCCGGAAGCGAGAGCGAGTCCGAGGCGGAGTCCGAGCAAAGCCACGGATCCGTATCCGTTTCCGAAGGACCAGACCCCGCTGAGTTGGATCAATGGATGTTGGATAGTGGATGCTCCAGACATATGACTGGAGATAAATTGAAGTTTTCAAAGCTCAAACTAAAAAATTTAGGATCAGTTGCATTCGGCAACAATGGTCAACTTAAAGTAATCGGAAGAGGTAATATCGAACTCAGCTCCGATTTTATTATTAGAAAAGTTCTGTTAGTTGAAAATTTCAATTCCAACTTACTAAGTATAAGCCAATTGTGTGATAGCGGATACTTAGTCACTTTTGACAAAGCTAGATGTTTAGTCAAAAATATTGAAAATCCTGAAATCACACTTAAGGGACTTAGGAAAAATAATATGTACTCAATCAATCTACCCACATCCTCAATAAAGTGTTTAATAACACAGGAAGAGGAAACTGACTTGTGGCACAGAAGACTGGGTCACACTCACACTAGACTCATTTCAAAAATGAGTCATAATGGTCTAGTTAGAGGTTTGCCCAAAATAAAATTCATTGAAAACTCAATCTGTAATGCTTGTCAACAAGGAAAACAAACTAAGTCAACACACAAATCAACAAATCTAGAAAGAACCAACTCGTTACTTGAGCTCCTTCACCTTGACCTATTTGATTCACATGGAACCAAGTCACTAAGCAAGAACCAGTATTGCTTAGTAATAATTGATGACTACTCTAGGTTTACATGGGTAAGATTCCTAAAAACAAAAGATAAAACCTATGAAATATTTAGTAATTTTTGCAAACTAATAGAAAATGAAAAAGATACTAAAATTAAAAGAATAAGAAGTGATCACGGGGGAGAATTTGAAAATCATAGATTTACTCAATTTTGTAAAATAAATGGATACCTACATGAATTTTCATGTCCTAGAACCCCTCAGCAAAATGATCTAGTGGAACGTAAAAATAGAACACTACAAGAAGCCGCTAGAACTATGTTAAATGAATATAATTTAAATCACCAATTTTGGGCTGAAGCAATAAATACTGCAAATCATATTCAAAACAGAATTTTAATCAACAAATTTCACAAGAAAACCCCTTATGAACTATATTATCATAAAATTCCTAACTTAAACTATTTAAAAATATTTGGGTGTAAAGTTCACATTTTAAATACTAAAGATTATTTAGGAAAATTCACACCCAAATCTAACCCAGGAATATTTTTAGGATACTCCTCAAATAGTAGAGCCTATAGAGTCTACAATCAAAACACCCTAAAAGTTGAAGAAACAACTAATATAATATTTGATGAAGAAAATAATCTACCAAATATAAATGTGAATGTTGAACCAAGAAATATAGAAGATGATGAAATTCAACCAAATCTTAATAAACCAGAGGAACCAGCCCCTGACCCAATTATAAGACCAACTAGGGCCAGTACTTCTCATCCACCTGACCAAATTTTGGGTGATCCAAACCTAGGAGTCAGAACTAGATCTTCCTATAGAATCCATAGTCAGATTGCCCTAATTTCTAAAATCGAACCTAAAACAATAGAAGAAGCACTACCCGACCCGGACTGGATCATAGCTATGCAGGAGGAATTAGCCCAATTTGAAAGAAACCAAGTCTGGGACCTTGTACCTAAACCCATAGATAAATCAATAATAGACACCAAATGGATTTTTAGAAATAAGTTGGATGATCAGGGTGATATCATAAGAAACAAAGCCAGACTAGTAGCCAAAGGGTTTAGTCAAGTTGAAGGATTAGACTATGATGAAACCTATGCACCGATAGCTAGACTCGAATCCATTCGAATGCTATTAGCCTATGCAGCAAATAAAGGGTTTAAATTATATCAAATGGATGTTAAGTCAGCCTTTTTAAATGGTTTCATCAAAGAAGAGGTCTATGTAATCCAACCCCCAGGATTTGAAGACTTAAACAATCCTACTCACGTATTTAAGTTAAAAAAAGCCTTGTATGGACTTAAACAAGCCCCTAGGGCATGGTATGAACGGTTGTCCAATCACTTAATTTCCAAAGGCTTCAACCAAGGTCAAATAGATCCAACTCTATTCGTAAAAACTGTAGAAAAAGACATCTTCATAGCCCAAATCTATGTTGATGATATAATTTTTGGATCTACTAACTCTAAATTTCTAAAAGAATTTGTTAAATTAATGGAAAGTGAATTTGAAATGAGTATGGTTGGTGAACTTAATTTTTTCTTAGGCTTACAAATAAAACAAACTAAAGATGGAATTTACATTTATCAAACTAAATATGCTAAGGAGTTAATTAAAAAATTCTGCATGGAAAATTCAAAGATAATAAACACTCCAATGGCAACCAACATCAATATTGACTCTGACCCAGTAGGAAAACCAGTAGACCTAAAATATTATAGAAGTGTAATAGGTAGCTTATTGCACCTAACTGCAAGCCGACCTGATATATTGTTTGCTGTAGGTATGTGCGCAAGATACCAATCCTGTGCAAAAGAGTCACACTTAACCTATGTTAAAAGAATACTTAGGTACATTAAAGGTACTCTAAATATAGGACTCTGGTACCCTAGAATTTGCACTCTTGACCTTCATGGCTATTCTGACTCAGATTACGCTGGATGCAAGTTAGATAGAAAAAGCACAAGTGGCAGTTGTCAATTTCTAGGGCAATGCCTTGTAAGTTGGTCAAGTAGAAAGCAACATTGTGTTGCTTTATCTACCACTGAAGCTGAATATATAGCCTTAGGTGAATGCGCATCTCAATTGCTATGGATGATGCATACTCTTAAAGACTATCAGCTAGAATATCATAAAACAAAATTTTTAATTGATAATATAAGTTCAATAAATCTAACAAAAAACTCAATTCATCACTCAAGGACTAAACATATAGAGGTGAAGCATCATTTTGTAAGGGATCATGTAGCTAAGGGTGATATTATACTCAACTATGTTGAGTCAAAATCAAACCTAGCTGACATTTTCACAAAACCCTTACCTGAACTTGAGTTCAGCTCACTTAGAAGACAAATAGGCATGTGTTGGGTAGAATAGATACTATAACTTTATATTCTTTACTTGTTTTTTTTATAACTTCTAGGCAAAATTGATTTACCAAAATCCCCACTTTACTAGACTTTCGAAAGTTGGATTTAGTCTAGGATTGTACCCTTAGAAATCATGTTCCTCCAGGACTCAGCCAGAGCATCTCACAAACACCTAGGTTTACCTTGATTGTGTTTGTAAAACATAGAACGGTGTGAGATGCATAGGGTACAGCCTGGACTCAAGAATGCTTATTTCTGTGCATCAATATGAGTCTGGGCATTAAATACATAATTAACAGTAATCAAATCAAGTCTTCCAGCCTTAGTCAAATCTAACTGGATCAATTGACTTGACTTGACTAACCAGGTGAACACTGTTGCCCTCTAGGCAATCAGCAAGTAGCTAAATGGTTAGACAGTTGGTGGAGGCAATATTAAAGTTTAAGTATGTTTGTACTTAAGGCCTCTGATACCTGATCAAAACCAAATCTTGACTCATGCTTGGACTTTAGAACACTGAAACCTTACTAAAACTAAATTAAGGTTATCTCTTCTCCTTTGCCTTAAGTATTCCTGAAATTTATCTCAAAAACATTCCTTAAGCAGTTTTATCAAAATTTTCTCCAAACTTAACTTTCAAATATCTTCTTCTTTGAAAATTTTTTTTAAACCCTTTTGAAAATTCATTAAGTTGTTAAAGCTTTAAAAATTATTTTTCCTTGCAAATTTATTTGAAAATCTCTGAAGTTGAAACTTGTATTTTGAAAATTTTTCTATGAAAATTTTGGAAACCAATGTTTTTCTATAGACTCTATAGACTCAAAAAGAGCTCATGTTTTTCTATGTCTATTCAAACAAAATAAATTCTAAGGTGTTGTCCTTCACTTTCCTTGCCTAAGTTAAAATGTTTTTTAATTCTGTCTTGAAAAATTAAGTTTTTCAAAACTAGCTCATTTTTGATATATGGCAAAGGGGGAGAGTAGAGAAATTCAAAGTAGAGAAATTCAAAAGAAAAAGGAAACCCTGTATTAAGGGGGAGCTTCACAAAAAGTTTACAAAAAGTTTAAGTGTGAGCTTAATTTAAGCGTTCATTTGAATTTAGATACTTAAGCTTGCTTAATATACTTATGCATTTGTTTTTTCACTTAACTTTGAATTTGGGTTGCCATAATCAAAAAGGGGGAGATTGTTGGTGCGGGAAGCATCCGACGATCGAACCTGAGTTTTGATAATGGCAAAGGATTTAAAGTTAAGGGTTGTTGTAATCTAACATGGTTGAATGAGTATTTCAGGAAAGTCCTAGCTGCGGTTAGGCAAAGGGAAAAACCCTAGGGGGTGGTAACCCTAGGTCATAGGGGGTGGTAACCCTATGCGGAAAGTCTTGGCAGGTCGATGGCTTCAGGCAAAAGTCCTAGGGGTGGTAACCCTAGGTGGAAAGTCCTGGTGTCGCGAACCAGGTGAAAGTCTGGACTAGCCGGGAAGCGGATGTCCAGCAGAAAGTCCGGAAGCATCGAGTGCTGAGCAAAAGTCCAGTCGATCTGGAGGATCGACTGGCAACAGGTAAATCTCCTGAGTGGAGTAGGTGAGGACGCGTTCCCCGTAGAGGGAACAGTAGGCGTCGGGTCGACCTAGGATTTCCGGTTGGAAATCCGAAGTCAGACTCGGACAGTCCGAAGACTGTCAATTCTTCTTTACGATGTTTTTCTGTCTTGCAGGGGATTTTTCTCGGACTAACCTTTGTTTGCAGGTGAGGAACCTGCTGGAAAAAGGCTGTCCGGGCGCCCGGGATGGATCCGGGCGCCCGGAGGTCCGGGCGCCCGGGACCAAAGTTTATCCCCTGCGCGAAGTTGACACGTGCAGCATCCTGGTTGGCTGGCCACGTCACACTCCAGGCGCCCGGAAGGGATCCAGGCGCCCGGAACATCATATAAAAGAAGGGTCAAGGTGCAGCTTCAAAAAACACAACAATCTAAGTAATCTCCCTGCGACAAGCTGCTAACGACTCGATCCAGAAAGTGCTGCAACGACACCCCGACAACCCAGAGCTTCGATTTAGTCTTTTGTTGTCGGTATAATCTGTTTACTGCTTTAAATTGTAGTTAATCTGTAATAGTTTTATCGTGCTTATAGTTGTTGCCCACGGAAAGCGATCAAAGATCGCGGGCCTTCGAGTAGGAGTCGCTTTAGGCTCCGAACGAAGTAAATCTTCCTGTCTCTCTGTGTTTGTTATTTCTTTATTCCGCTGCGCTTTTACTCGTTTGTTTTACGAATCGAAAGAAATAGCCACGAACGCTATTCACCCCCCCTCTAGCGTGGTCTCGATCCAACACTGAACTGCCTGCCTCATGCTGGGGCTCAGTAGCTGGTGTCCTTCTAGCTGGGCGTCCTCGTGCCATTTCTAAAGACATGGAGGACAGGACATGCATA